>NC_090253.1:1868018-1873018 GCF_037325665.1 Littorina saxatilis
CTTCACTAAAAGCAGTAAGTCAGTTGGTTTATGGCATGTGTCCACGTGGAGAGGTAGTCTTATTTATTCCAAAAACCTAGACATCTCTGAGACCCGAGATGGCCGGGTAGCTCAGTTGGTAGACCACATGACTTGTGACCCTAGGGTCACGGGTTCGATTCCTGGCATGGACGGACACGGGTCAACTTCATGTGCAGATTCAGAGACGGTATCCCCGTTCCACCCCAGTGTCACCAGAGTGGCACATAAAAGACATCGGTTATTCTGCTATAAGCTGTTTGCATAACAAAAACAAGTCGCGTAAGGCGAAAATACAATATTTAGTCAAGTAGCTGTCGAACTCACAGAATGAAACTGAACGCAATGCCATTTTTCAGCAAGACCGTATACTCGTAGCATCGTCAGTCCACCGCTCATGGCAAAGGCAGTGAAATTGACAAGAAGAGCGGGGTAGTAGTTGCGCTAAGAAGGATAGCACGCTTTTCTGTACCTCTCTTTGTTTTAACTTTCTGAGCGTGTTTTTAATCCAAACATATCATATCTATATGTTTTTGGAATCAGGAACTGACAAGGAATAAGATGAAAGTGTTTTTAAATTGATTTGGACAATTTAATTTTGATAATAATTTTTATATATTTAATTTTCAGAGCTTGTTTTTAATCCGAATATATGATATTTATATGTTTTTGGAATCAGCAAATGATGGAGAATAAAATAAACGTAAATTTGGATCGTTTTATAAATTTTTATTTTTTTTTACAATTTTCCGATTTTTAATGACCAAAGTCATTAATTAATTTTTAAGCCACCAAGCTGAAATGCAATACCGAAGTCCGGGCTTCGTCGAAGATTACTTGACCAAAATTTCAACCAATTTGGTTGAAAAATGAGGGCGTGACAGTGCCGCCTCAACTTTCAGGAAAAGCCGGATATGACGTCATCAAAGACATTTATCAAAAAAATGAAAAAAATGTTCGGGGATTTCATACCCAGGAACTCTCATGTCAAATTTCATAAAGATCGGTCCAGTAGTTCAGTCTGAATCGCTCTACACACACACACACACACAGACAGACAGACAGACACACACACACACACACACACGCACATACACCACGACCCTCGTTTCGATTCCCCCTCGATGTTAAAATATTTAGTCAAAACTTGACTAAATATAAAAAAACACCACAAAAACATACCTGGGTAGTGCGACTTTCCCAGCATTTGGACAATAGAGTAAAGGAAATTAAATGATTTATGCGTGTAGGAGTGTGCCTTTAATAAGTAAATATAGGGTTAAATATACGCGAAACGAAGTCACTTTACATGTGGTAACGGCGAACGAACGTTCTTTTCCTTTCCCGGCAGAGGTATGGTTTTCAGTGTTTGTTGACTCAACAGAATAAGGTAAGACAGAGTGTTAGCGTACAGGCAGATATAGGCACACGAACAGACAGGCAGATATAGGCACACGAACCCAGACAGGCAGACAGAGAGACAGACAAATGAACTAACTGGTAGAAAGATGGCAGACAGACAAGGGCAGACTAGAAGACATACAGGCAGAGACATAGGCGTGCAGGACGGTGTAGGAATGCGGACACAGACAAACTACAAGACTGGACGAAAACAGGCCGGCGTGTATGTGTGTGTGTGATTGTGTGTGTGTGCGCGTGTGTGTGCGTGTATGTATGTGTGTGTGTGCGTGCGTGCGTGTGTGTGTGTGTATGTGTGTGTGTGTGTGTATGTGCGTGTGTGCGCGTGCGTGTGTGTTGGTGTGCGAGCGCTTTTGTGTGTGTGTGCGGTGTGTGTGTGTGTGCGCGCGCGCTTGTGTGAGTGCGTGTGTTTATGTGTGTCTCTCTGTCAGTTTGTCTGTGTATATCTTTGACCAATTTGAAGAGACGGACAAGCCCGAACAAAATCTAGGACAGAGTTGCAGAGAAACACACAAACATAGTGATCTTTATACACTGGTCCCAATGGGACAACTGTGGGGATTCCCCCAGACTTCCGCTTGTAATATATACCGTGGGTCCTGCTCTGAGCGTGGTTCTTAAAGAACGCAATTGTGATCATGCTAAACAACCCCTCCGTTAAATCCACTGGTCGCCTATTGAAGCCAGCATTGACTACAAACACTGTACATAGACCTATATCTAAATATAGGTCCCTGCACTGTACTACAGCTGTGTCATAGTTTTCTAATACGTCTCCTAGATCCTGTCTATCTCACACGTACGTACACACACATACATTCGCGCGCGCGCGCTCACACATACACACTGTGACACACGCGCGCGCTAACACATACACACACGCGCGCGCGCACGCACACACACACACACACACACACACACACACACACACACACACACACACAATGACCTTGGATTTTTCCGTTTCATGATGCACTGGGACAGTAGATCTGTAAACATCCTTCTTCAGTTAAAACTTTAAGCAGGGCGTTTCTGATAACAACACGCGGCACTGGGCTCTCAAAAGTGCAGTTCGTATTGTGTGGGGCAACACAGGATCTTACAAGCCCCCAACCACCATTAAGGGCAGAATATACCTACGCAGTTCCAGCGGCACAGACGACGCACTGCATATTATTGATGAGGCCTGTTTTCCTTTCACGCAACTTGTAGTGGGCTGGGATAATCTGCAGTGCGTCGTCTGTCCTGCTGAAATTACATTGGTGAGCGCCAGACCTAACCTCTATAATCTGCCGTGCGTCGTCTGTCCTGCTGAAGTTACCAGGTGAGCGCCAGACCTTACCTTCAGTCGACGCGCGGTGATACATATGCCATTTGACCCTTTCTACAAATAGACGGGGGGTATCCCGGACTACAAAATGTGAAGCTTATAACTAGTTTCTCTCCACAGACACAGCTGTACATGTTAACACACACAATTTGCTAAACATGTCAGGAAGGGGCAGATTATACCTGCGCAGAGTCAGCGGCACAGACGACGCACTGCAGATTATCCCAGCCCGCTGTACGTTGCGTGAAAAAAACCCAGGCCAAGTACTCGATCGTCATAATCCCTATCGCAGCATCAATAATATGCAGTGCGTCGTCTGCATCGTCTGTGCCGCTGACTCTGCGCAGGTATATTCTGCCCTTAAGGACTGTTCTTGTTACATTTTAGCAGTATTTCTTCTTCTTCTGTTTTCAAATTGTCCTTATAAAATTCCCCACTTATCAAATACCGCAATGGAAGCACCAGTGCGCATTATACTCCCATGGGTCACTTCCTCGGCTTTCACAACTGACAGTGTCGTTTCTCCTTCTTCTGTTTTCAGATTGTCCTTATAAAATTCCCCACTTCATCAAAAACTGCTATGGAAGCACCAGTGCGCACTGTACTCTTATGGGTCACTCTCTTGGCTTTCACGACGGGACATGTCTTCATGAGGGCTACTTCGTATAGAGTTGCTTCACCAAGGCTTCAAGCCACAGACACACCCGCCCAGGCCGTCGTAACGCCGAACCAAACCGTAACTAAGAAAGTCAAATGTTTCGAAGAGAAGTGCGTGTGTTATAAAACCACTGCTGATTGTTCAGAAAACAATGGAAGCCTTACCTACATTCCCAAGCTGAAGTACTCACGGAAAATATGGACCCTGATTTTCAGCTTCAATAACTTGACGAACATTTCTAGAGATGACTTCTTCGCCAACTTATCCACAATCAGAGTTCTCCACCTCCAGAACAACGGCCTTCGAGACATCAGTGCAGGGGCCTTTCGTCCGCTCACCAAACTGCTGACACTGTATGTGGACAACAATAAGCTTACGTACCACAGTCTTCTGCCTGTTTTCTCTGCCAAGGGCCTGACAAGCTTGTTCCTGAGAAACATGAGGCTTGGACCTTTGCCTCACGACTATTTCTTCGGACAAGCAATGCCTCCGCTTTCAGTCCTTGACTTGTCTGGGAACTCATTGAGGTACCTTAACTTCACGGCTTTCAGGCCTCTCGTCCACTTGAAGAATCTACACGTTAGTAGCTGTCGCATTAACAGAGTGCAGTATGAAGCCATGCCTCACCTGCAAACGCTGAAACTCGCCAACAACGCCTTGTACGACTTTTTGGAATCATGTGCAGTTAACGGCACCTCTCTGTTTCCGAAACTGAAAGTGATAGACTTTTCTCAGAACGGGTTTGCACGATTCGACGAACAGAGGATGTGCTTGCCCAATCTGCAAACGCTGACCATGAGTAAAAACAACATTAATCACTTCGAAACGGACATGTTCGGCAAAGAGAGATTCCCACGCTTGCGGCGGCTGAACGTAGGTAGCATGCTGAACATCGAAGCCATCGACGAGTATGCCTTCAGGAATCCCACGCTAGAGGTCTTAGGAATGTACGACTGTAGGATTCGCTTCCGCGACGTCTCTGTTAACGCGACGTGCTTCGCTGGAAATCCTCGTCTGCAACAGCTTCAACTGAGCCACAATTTCCTGGCCGATTTGTCCGATGAAAAGTTCAGTCTGTTGTTCAGTTCGCTCAAAAACCTCAACACGCTGTACCTCGGACAGTGTGAGATACGCTCCATCTCACCACGTGCCTTTGCTGCCGGGTTGAAGAACCTCACCGCTCTCTACCTGCACAGGAACAAGCTGGCCGATCTGCCCGACGGTACCTTCGACTCGCTGACCAAACTGACCACTCTGACGCTGGGGTTGAACCAGTTGCAGACCGTCAGGGAGAAGTTGTTTAGCCCAGCACTACAAAGTCGTCTCAAGCATGTCGATTTGAGTGGAAACCCGTTCGTCTGTGACTGCGACTTGCTGTGGTTTAAGAACTGGTTCGTATCTTCTCATTCTAAGTTTCAGCAGTACACTAACTATACTTGTCATAACTTGGCTGACACTGGCCTGAAACACTTCGTTGTGAGAGAAGCGGTCTGCTTCGTCAGCCAAGAAAGCTACAAGGCCATGATATCGTGCGTCACCATCTTCGTCTTCTTGATGTTCGTGCTAGCGGTAGTA
>NC_090253.1:1875518-1920518 GCF_037325665.1 Littorina saxatilis
TTTATTACAGATTGAAATGTTAAATACCCAGCTGGAAAATTTGAGGAAGAAAAAGATTGATGGTATGTTGATAAGATCAAAAGCTAGGTGGCAGTTAGAAGGAGAAAAGGTGAGTAAGTATTTTTGTAATATGGAAAACCGCCATTATCAGAATAAGGCCATGTGCAAAATGGCGACACTGGTGTATTAATATTTGAACACAGACAGATTTTGCAAAACGTGAAACAGTTTTACGAAGATTTGTATAATTTGCGACCAACAGAAGACGTTGATTTACAGGAATTATTTATGAAAAAAACACATCCCGTTTTGACAAATGAAGACAGAGATAATATTGAGGGGAATCTTACCTATACTGAAATGTGCTCAGCATTACGGAAAATGAAAAACGGAACAAGCCCAGGACCTGACAGGTTTACAACAGAATTTTATAAATATTTTTTCCAGGATATTGGATTATTTCTGCTACGTTCTGCAAATGCTGGATTTCACTGTGGAGAATTTTCAGTTACACAGAAACAAGGCATTATTACATGCATTCCGAAACAAGACAAGCCAAAACATTTTATTAAGAACTGGCGGTCAATATGCCTGCTTAACATATCCTATAAAATTTGTTCACCCTGTATTTTGCTAATAGATTGAAAATAATGTTACCTAAGATTATTATTGAACACCAAACAGGTTTTATGAAAGGAAGATTTATCGGGGATAATATACGTTTTCTGTATGATGTGTTGATGTTTACTGAAAGAGAAAATATACCAGGTTTGCTGCTTGAAATTGATTTTGAGAAGGCGTTCGACAGTGTGTCCTGGCCCTTTTTACAAAAGGCATTGGATTTTTTCAATTTTGGAAGCGATGTAAAACAGTGGATACGAATTTGTTTTTATCAAGATATACAGACATGTGTTACAGTAAATGGCCAATATTCTGGTTGGTTTAATATAAGAAGAGGCGTCCGACAAGGCGATAGCCTCTCACCACATTTGTATTTAATATGTTCCGAGCTATTGTCATTAATGTTACGTAATAATTCTGTGATAAAAGGATTGAAATTGAATAACGAGGAAGTGTTATTGTCTCAGTTTGCGGACGATACAACTCTTTATTTGGATGGCAGTAAAGAATCGTTTGTTGAATGTGTTAAAACTTTACAGAAATTTTCAAAATTTTCCGGATTAAATGCTTCAAGCGCTCCATTGTGGTGCCTGTACCGAAGAAGGCTAACGTTTCTGGTCTCAACCACTACCGCCCTGTGGCATTGACTTCAGTCGTGATGAAGTGTTTGGAGCGTTTAGTGCTCCAGCGCTTGAAGGTAGCCACTGATGCTAGTCTTGACCCTCACCAGTTTGCATATCGGGCCAACCGTTCCGTGGACGATGCAGTAGCCTTAGGTCTACATCATATTGTTGAGCACCTGGAGAAGTCTGGTAGCTATGCTAGAGTTCTTTTCATTGACTATAGCTCTGCCTTTAACACCATTGTTCCACATAAACTGTTCTCCAAGCTCACTGGCATGTGCGTCGAGGAATCCCTTTGTAAGTGGGTTCTAGATTTTTTGTTGGATAGGCCTCAGGTTGTAAGAGTAGGCAGCAGTACTTCTAGCTCAATCACCTTGAACATTGGTGCCCCACAGGGGTGTGTTCTTTCCCCACTGTTGTTCTCCCTCTTCACCAACGACAACTTGAGCCATGATCCCTCAGTAGTCATCCTGAAGTTCTCCGATGACACTACTCTGGAAGGCCTGATCAGTGTCGGTAATGAGTCGGGGTACCGAGCGGAGGTTGCGAGAGTGTCGGGCTGGTGTGTGGCTAATGACCTTGACCTTAACGTCACCAAAACCAAGGAGATGGTCTTTGACCGTAGGAAGAAAAAGACTCCCCTCTTACCACTCACCATCAGCGGTGAGAACGTAGAGCAGGTTGATTCCTTCAAATTTCTAGGGGTGACCATCTCCAATGACCTTAGCTGGGCTGTTCATACTGACCTTTCAGTAAAGAAGGCCCATCAGCGTCTCTACTTCCTGAGACAGCTGAGGAAGTTCAAAGTGTCCTCCTCCATCATGTCCCAGTTCTACAGGGCTGCTGTAGAGAGTCTCCTTACCTTTTCTATTACGGTTTGGTACAGCAGCTCCTGCCAGTTGGAGAAAGAAAAACTGGAGAAGGTCGTTAGGGCTGCCAGCAGGATCATTGGCAGAGATCTCCCCTCTATAGACTCCCTTCACATCCTGCGCATGATGAGGAAATGTAGGTCCATCATGCAGGATCCCACACACCCGGCTGGTCATCTCTTCCAGCCTCTGCTCTCGGGGCGCAGGCTCAGAACCCTCAGATGCCGTACGGCAAGACTCAGAAACAATTTCTACCCCCAGGCTGTCCTGGCTTTTAATAACCGGTAAATGAACTCTACAGATTGTGACACGTTTTAGGATGTTCTAGGAGTATGCTTTTAGTAGCTGACATTACATACTGTGATCTATAGAGTGGGTTTTAGTATGGTGACACCACTGTGACGCGATGAAGCCAGACTATGTTTTAGCAGCTGGTTATATTATCGGAATACACATCTAGTATGTTTTAGTAGTTTTAGTCGTTCTTTAACCACTGTGATGTGTTGGAAGAGTTTATTTTTATGTGCTGTTTTAGAGGTACATTTTATCAGTATGGAACATGTTCAGTTCGGGAACAGGGGTTGGAGAGGGGGGGGAGTGGTGGGGGGGGGGGGGGGGGGGGGGGGGTCCTAGGGGTTCCGATAGCTCTTAGAGTTTCATAGTTCTCACCATGTCTGTATAGTGTATGTATTAGTTACTGTGATACCAAATTGTCTTACCCATGTATGTATGATGCTATGCGCCAGTGATGTATGAATGCTATTTATTTTTGTTTTATCACACAGCAAGCTGCTTTCCTCGTGTATTTTTTATGTTCATTCATGTATTGTACACTTGGCAATAAATTATCTATCTATCTATCTATTAAAGATAAATAATGAAAAAACTCAAATTGTCTGGATCGGAAGAAAGCGAAATTCACAAGAAAGATATATGAAGGATATGAACTTCTGTTGGGACCCTGGGATTTTTAAAGTATTGGGAGTTACATTTTCGACAAACACCGGCAACATTCTGGAAATTAATTATGAAGGAAAATTAAAAGAGATTAAACGAATTTTAAACGATTGGAGCAGAAGACAGTTAACACCATGCGGTAGAAAAATAATGTTGAAATCTTTGGTCCCTTCAAAATTGGTTTATTTATTAACTGTATTGCCAGACCCACCGAAGACTTTTTATGAGAAGTTAATGCAGCCTTTTATTCTTTCCGGTGGAATGGTAAACCTGCAAAGATTCGACGTAATGTCGTTTGCTGACCCTATTGCAATGGTGGTTTGAATATGATTGACATTTATACTTTTGTGGCATCAGTAAAGATAAATTCGATTCGCAGATTAAAGATGTTTGAATTTGATGTAAAAAAGCTTATTTTTGATATGATACCTGGAATGAAAGACATATTTAAAGTGGGTGCCGAGTATGTAAATGTGTTAATGAAACGATGTGGTAACCCTTTTTGGAAGGATGTTTTGAAACATTATAAGAAATGCTGTTCCTTAAGTGAGGTAATTAATGTGAATGATTTTGTTTCCGAATGTATACATTACAATTTGAACATTATACGAGACCACGGTACAATAGTAAATAAGGAATAGATTGAAAATGATGAAGTACGTGTTGTTCATCAGTTGTTACATTTAAGTTTTTTTTACCTTTGAAGAATTTAGGTTACATTTTCCTTTTGTTCAAACTAATTTTGTATTCTATGAGGGAGTGATTAAGCCCTTACGAAAATATCAGAGAAAAGTAAAAATTGATTGGTTGAATGGTTTTCAGATTAGGGATTATAAACCGTGGCAGATTATTTGTTGAGGCAAACAGGCAATTAAAGAAGTTTTTTTGAAATAAAAATTTGATGATAACCCTGCAGGCATGAACAGATGGAATATGTATTTTTACAACCTGAACTGGAAACAGATTTTTGATACAATGTTTTAAAATAACTAAGGACACACAGTTAAGATGGTTCCAGACCAGATTGCTTCATCGCATTCTTGGTGTTGCTAGCCGGATATTTGTTCAAAAGATTCTTGACAGCCTCCTCTGTGCCTTTTGTAAAAATGAAAATGAAACAATTTCCCATATATTTTGGTACTGCCCGCTTAGTCGGACATTTTGGACTGATTTGGAAGATTTGTTAAACAGAAGTTGTATTTACCGCGCAAAATTAATGTTCTTTTTACAGAATTTATTTTGTTTGGGTGTATGAACAATGTTAACGTTAACGTATATGTGGTTTTGGATTTTATCATTTTGTTTGCAAAGTTTTATATTTATAAGAGTAAGTTATACTTAGTTCACACAAACGGCCCTTTGATGGTGCTTTAAAGCGGCGTGCAAAGCGGCACCAAAGCGTAACAAAGCTCGACCAAAGCGTCAGGATTGTTGGAAAGCTTTGAGCAAAGCGAGACATTCGGCAAAAGCGCCAAAAAAATGTAAACTGTTTAAAAATTTTAGGCGCTCTGTCACGAATTGTTTAAAGTGCCGAGAGCGTATCAAAGCGTAACAAAGCGTAACAAAGCGTAATAAAGTTCAGTAAAGTTTGACTCAACGCGTAGGAAAGCTTAACAGAGCTTTGTTCAAAGCGGGGGCCCCAGTCTTCACGGTCTGTCACCACTTGACACGCTTTGTTAAGATAGATTATCTCTGGTACATCTGGAACTTCTGGATCTTGTCGTTCTGCCATCGTGTTGTGGAGTCAAAGATGCAATAATTTTGTGGATCTGCTCTGGTGTGAACTAGGCATTACAAGAGACAAGGCCACCGTTAGAAATATTTTTAAGAAATTTGAAATACAGATTTGAAATAGAAAAATATTTCCGTTTCAATGCTGGTAACATTACTAAATTTGTAGAATGATGGTCCTCATATGAAGTGTTGGCTTGGACCATAACAGGCTCTTTTTTAAGGTCAGATAAAGCAGTTGGGGTTGATTTAATGATATAGGTAAGCATCTACAGATGCTAAAACTGATCAATAAATCTCAGGTTTTGTGTTGCATCAGTCTAATTTTACACAAAATGCATGCTCAAAAAGCGACCAAATTCGTCTGCTACGCGAGACTTCAAATTCCCCGCGGCGGCAAGCCCTTGGCTGTGACGTCACAAGGGGGAGCCAGAAGCGAAAGTAGCAACGCTCGGTGTGCGTCTTTGCTGCAGCTGTGGATGCGTGCGTGCTCCCGACATCATGCCGAGAGAGTGTGCTGCTGCCGAATGTTCGGAGTTGCCAAAAAAAAAAAGACTCAGGCTTGAGTTTTTATTTGTTTCTATCCGACTGGGTAACAACTACAACGACGACAATAAAACTGACATTCAACAACTCCAAAACCAAGAACAACTACAATGTCAACAACAACAGCTTTACACTGATAAACTGTAGGTGGAACACGATTGATTTGACACGTTACAACCTTGATTTCATCTACGACGACGACAACAACAATATCAACTTAAATTCGAGAACATATTAATTATACGTCTTCAAGAACATAGCCAACAACAAATCCGATAGAACTTCAACTACAATCACAACAGTGATCATGGGCTGCCTAATCTATTTGTTGAGTCTGGCAGACATTTTACTTCCTCCCTTGAGAGAGAATGTTTTTTCCTCGAACACTTTGTGACTCAAACCTGACTAAGAGGATACAATTCTACATTAATCCCCGATTATCAACCCAAATAGGTGGGACACTTCCGTCTCAACTCGGACGCCGTTGTAAGAACGATCTCCAGTAACAGACGCTGATAACGATACAGGTATCTGCTCGCTCCTAAGCCACTCCCCCAGCCTGTATGTCTACACACTGGCACCAATTAAACCTCCAACTGAGCTGTTAACCCGTGGTTTGTAAAAATGTAAAAAATATTGTACACATTACGTCGAACCTAAATCCGCGATTTGTAAAAAAACAAGTCGCGTAAGGCGAAAATACAATATTTAGTCAAGTAGCTGTCGAACTCACAGAATGAAACGCAATGCCATTTTACTCGTAGCATCGTCAGGCCACCGCTCATGGCAAAGGCAGTGAAATTGACAAGAAGAGCGGGGTAGTAGTTGCGCTAAGAAGGATAGCACGCTTTTCTGTACCTCTCTTTGTTTTAACTTTCTGAGCGTGTTTTTAATCCAAACATATCATATCTATATGTTTTTGGAATCAGGAACCGACAAGGAATAAGATGAAAGTGTTTTTAAATTGATTTGGACAATTTAATTTTGATAATAATTTTTATATATTTAATTTTCAGAGCTTGTTTTTAATCCGAATATAACATATTTATATGTTTTTGGAATCAGCAAATGATGGAGAATAAGATAAACGTAAATTTGGATCGTTTTATAAATTTTTATTTTTTTTTACAATTTTCCGATTTTTAATGACCAAAGTCATTAATTAATTTTTAAGCCACCAAGCTGAAATGCAATACCGAACCCCGGGCTTTGTCGAAGATTACTTGACCAAAATTTCAACCAATTTGGTTGAAAAATGAGGGCGTGACAGTGCCGCCTCAACTTTCACGAAAAGCCGGATATGACGTCATCAAAGACATTTATCAAAAAAATGAAAAAAACGTTCGGGGATTTCATACCCAGGAACTCTCATGTCAAATTTTATAAAGATCGGTCCAGTAGTTTAGTCTGAATCGCTTTACACACACACACACACACACGCACGCACACACATACGCACATACACCACGACCCTCGTTTCGATTCCCCCTCGATGTTAAAATATTTAGTCAAAACTTGACTAAATATAACAAGTCGCGTAAGGCGAAAATACAATATTTAGTCAAGTAGCTGTCGAACTCACAGAATGAAACTGAACGCAATGCCATTTTACTCGTAGCATCGTCAGTCCACCGCTCATGGCAAAGGCAGTGAAATTGACAAGAAGAGCGGGGTAGTAGTTGCGCTAAGAAGGATAGCACGCTTTTCTGTACCTCTCTTTGTTTTAACTTTCTGAGCGTGTTTTTAATCCAAACATATCATATCTATATGTTTTTGGAATCAGGAACCAACAAGGAATAAGATGAAAGTGTTTTTAAATTGATTTGGACAATTTAATTTTGATAATAATTTTTATATATTTAATTTTCAGAGCTTGTTTTTAATCCGAATATAACATATTTATATGTTTTTGGAATCAGCAAATGATGGAGAATAAGATAAACGTAAATTTGGATCGTTTTATAATTTTTTATTTTTTTTACAATTTTCCGATTTTTAATGACCAAAGTCATTAATTAATTTTTAAGCCACCAAGCTGAAATGCAATACCGAACCCCGGGCTTTGTCGAAGATTACTTGACCAAAATTTGAACCAATTTGGTTGAAAAATGAGGGCGTGACAGTGCCGCCTCAACTTTCACGAAAAGCCGGATATGACGTCATCAAAGACATTTATCAAAAAAATGAAAAAAACGTTCGGGGATTTCATACCCAGGAACTCTCATGTCAAATTTTATAAAGATCGGTCCAGTAGTTTAGTCTGAATCGCTTTACACACACACACACACACACGCACGCACACACATACGCACATACACCACGACCCTCGTTTCGATTCCCCCTCGATGTTAAAATATTTAGTCAAAACTTGACTAAATATAAAAAGGAAAAAAAGAAAAGAAAAAAAAATCTCTATTCAGCCTATTGTCCCATCGCTGGGAAATTCGGATCGCTTCCTCCCAGTGGAAAGCTAGCAGCAACAGAGTCACGCTACCCCAAAGTCAAGGGATCCATTAGATTTGTTTTTCCTTCTTTTTCCATTTCGTTATTTTCCTTCATCGCTGGCGAATTCGGATCGCTTCCTCCCAGTGAAAAGTTAGCAGCAACAGAGTCGCGCTTGTGGTCCAAGTTGTGGAAATTTCCAAGTTGTGGAATGTGTCCAAGTTGTGGTATGTGTCCAATATGTGCAATGTTGTGGTATATGTCCAAGATGTGGAATGTTTTCAAGATGTGGTATGTGTCCAAGTTGTGGTATGTGTCCACGTTGTGGTATGTGTCCAATATGTGCAATGTTGTGGTATAATAACCGTATATGTCCAAGATGTGGAATGTTTTCAAGATGTGGTATGTGTCCAAGTTGTGTCATGTGTCCAAGATGTGGAATGTGTTCAAGATGTGGTATGTGTCCAAGATGTGGTAATGTGTCCAAGTTGTGGTATGTGTCCAAGATGTGGAATGTGTCCAAGATGTGGTATGTGTCCAAGTTGTGGTATGTGTCCAAGTTGTGGTATGTGTCCAAGATGTGGTATGTGTCCAAGTTGTGGTATGTGTCCAAGATGTGGTAATGTGTCCAAGTGATGGTATGTGTCCAATATGTGGTATGTGTCCAAGTTGTGGTATGTGTCCAAGTTGTGGTATGTGTTCAAGATGTGGTATGTGTCCAAGATGTGGAATGTGTCCAAGTTGTGGTATGTGTTTAAGTAGTGGTATGTGTCCAGCGATGGGACAATAAAGAGTCGCGTAAGGCGAAATTACTACATTTAGTCAAGCTGTGGAACTCACAGAATGAAACTGAACGCACTGCATTTTTTCACAATGACCGTAATCCGCCGCTAGTGCAAAAGGCAGTAAACGTGACGAGCCTGTTTAGCGCGGTAGCGGTTGTACTGCACGTGCTGCATAGCACGCTTTACTGTACCTCTCTTCATTTTAACTTTCTGAGCGTGTTTTTGATCCAAACATATCATATCTATATGTTTTTGGAATCAGGAACCGACAAGGAATAAGATGAAATTGTTTTTAAAACGATTTCGGAAATGTAATTTTAATCATAATTTTTACATTTTTAATTTTCAGAGCTTGTTTTTAATCCGAATATAACATATTTATATGTTTTTGAAATCAGAACATGATAAAGAATAAAATAAAAGTAACTTTGGATCATTTTATAAAAAAATTAATTTTAATTACAATTTTCAGATTTTTAATGACCAAAGTGATTAATTAATTTTTAAGCCTCCATGCTGAAATGCAATACCGAAGTCCGGCCTTCGTCGAAGATTGCTTGGCCAAAATTTCAATCAATTTGATTGAAAAATGAAGGTGTGACAGTGCCGCCTCAACTTTTACAAAAAGCCAAATATGACGTCATAAAAGACATTTATCGAAAAAAAGAAAAAAAGATCTGGTGATATTATACCCAGGAACTCTCATGTAAAATGTCATAAGATCGGTCCAGTAGTTTACTCTGAATCGCTCTACACACACACACGCATAGACAGACAGACAGACACACACACACACACACACACATACACCACGACCCTCGTCTCGATTCCCCCTCTATGAGTTTTGACTAAATGTAAAAAGGAAGAATAATCCCAAAGATCTCCCTTGACTTTGGGGTATCGCGACTGTGTTGCTGCTAGCTTTCCACTGGGAGGAAGTGATCCGAATTTTCCAGCGACGGGACAATCTAGTAATGATATGGAGAAAGAAAACAAAATCAACGGAGTCGCGCTACCCCAAAAGTCAAGGGATTTTGTTTTTGTGCCTTGACTTTTGGCATGACAAGTGTGAAGGAAATCACGAATAACACAAACAGGCAAAGTTTGATAGTGATATCCTCCACGCTTTGAGAGCGCTAACCAGAGATAATAGAGTGACGTAGTGAAGTGTGGTGCATGGATTGTAAATTCAGCTCACTGACCGAGAGAGTTGATGTTGTGAATCGCAACGAAGATATCGTTACACTTAACCACTGTCCAGCGACATGGAGGGGTTGTCACAGGAATCGACCGGAAGAAAGGAAGCCCGAGTAGAGCACTTAACAGGTAAATGGAATAAGCATTTGAATACCGTTAATGTTTATCGCATAAGTTGAATCGACTAACACTGTAACTTTAAACATAGCAGACAGATATCTAAGACAAGATGTCCGCTATTTATGTTGTGCAGTGCGTCGTGTAACCGGTCGTAAAGGAAGATAGCGACCAGATGACAGAATGAAGGATCTGAGAAGCCGTCTCATTCACAACAAGAAGATATCGGGAACATTAACGTGATTTGTAAAAAAAATAATTACAAATCACGGGGCGCGCAGACCCTTGATTTTAACTCCCAGGCTCAAAACTGTAAGGTTCAGCAGGAAAAGTTGCTTCTATCAATACGGCTTCTGACGTCATCGTAAATTTTACCCAGAATTCACCACTTCTGTACTCTCGCGGACGTTCGAGATACAATGGCCACCAGATCCGAACGCGAAAACGCTTCGCTTCAGCCATGAAATTCGTCGGATTATGGCCTAAACGATTCCGAAATAAACTAAACCCTGTGAGGGAAGGTGAGAAAACAATTTCCTACGGCATGCATATGTCTGGTTAACCTAAGTCACGCCAAAACGCAAATAAACGCGTTTTTGACACCAAAAATAGCCTGTTGTGGTCCTTTAAGTTTGCTTGGTCAAAAGACAAACAAGGTGTTTTTTCCTCAAGGACAAGTAAACGTTTACAGGGAATCGCTTAGCAATTCGTCTTGTAGAGAAGATACGACCCACAGCAGCTTATCTCAAACGTTCATATTCCCTCCCGCCCCTGAAGCTTCCACCGTCTAACCCCCCCCCCTCCCCACACCCTGGCCCTTCTCCCGACCGCCCTCACATCTTCAAAAACGTCCTTATCGTAATACAATTAGTCACACCCTCACGTTATATCAATGAATCTCAGCTTGCTTCCTGTGAGAATTCATTTCATTTTTTAGACACTGTGCACGTCTTTGTTTGTAAATATAATCAGTCTTTGTCTTTTTTTGTGTCTTTTTTTTCATAATGCAATTCATAATGCAATTCAAACGATATAGGCACATCCATACATATTACAAAATGTCATTTGGTGAAGAAAGAAAAGAAAAAAAAAGAATTATATTATGGTATTATAATTACAAGGCATATATATCTGGTCTTGTCATATCCACACCTCTATGGCGATACAGGAGAAAGAAATTGTTTGGAAATTTAGTGTCAGCGACACAGTTAGGAAGATTATCGTACGCACATTATGTTTTTTAGCCAATAAAGGTGTGAGTCATTTGCTTCACAGTGGAAAAAAAAGGTACGAAAATGGTTTGTGAAACGTCGACAAAAACATTATCATGTGCACAGTTGCTTTTTTAGGGTAGGTGAAAGGTCTTCTTTGCTTCATTTACATCACAAGGAAAGTAATGTTTATGGCGAACGTCAACGAAAACTTTTCATGTGCGTAGTGTTTTGATAGGTCAATAGAATTTATTTGCGCCTTTCATAATCATGTCCGTAGTTTCTGTGTCTTTTCTCACACCGGTTGGAGGGACAGGAGGAGGCTAGGTAGCGAACATCTTATCACTTTATTTTCTTAATCACTCAACTCCCCCCCCCCTTCCACACACATACACGCACACACACACACACACACGCACGCACACACACATGCACGCACGCACACACACGTACACACGCACGCACGCACGCACGCACACACACACACACACACACACACGCACACACACACGCACACACAGACAGACACACCCCCACACACACACGCACGCACGCACGCACACACACACACACACACACAGACACACTCACTGACACAGATACACGCACGCACGCACACACACACACACACACACACACACACACACACCACCTCCACCACCACCACCCTCATGTCGGTTCCCCGTCTATATTAAAACATTTAGTCAAAACTTGACTAAATATTAAAAACAACAACCCACACAGGTGTGTTAAGGTGTAATCAGTCACCTTCCCGTAAAGCAGAATGACCTGGATACTGTTAATGGTGTAATCAGTCAGTCACCATCCCGTAAAGCAGAATGACCTGGATACTGTTAATGGTGTAATCAGTCACCGTCCCGTAAAGCAGAATGACCTGGATACTGTTAATGGTGCAATAAGTCACCATCCCGTAAAGCAGAACGACCTGGATACTGTTAATGGCGCAATAAGTCACCATCCCGTAAAGCAGAATGACCTGGATACTGTTAATGGTGTAATCAGTCACCATCCCGTAAAGCAGAATGACCTGGATACTGTTAATGGTGCAATAAGTCACCATCCCGTAAAGCAGAATGACCTGGATACTGTTAATTATGTAATCAGTCACCGTCCCGTAAAGCAGAATGACCTGGATACTGTTAATGGTGCAATAAGTCACCATCCCGTAAAGCAGAACGACCTGGATACTGTTAATGGTGCAATAAGTCACCATCCCGTAAAGCAGAATGACCTGGATACTGTTAATGGTGCAATAAGTCACCATCCCGTAAAGCAGAACGACCTGGATACTGTTAATGGTGCAATAAGTCACCATCCCGTAAAGCAGAATGACCTGGATACTGTTAATGGTGTAATCAGTCACCATCCCGTAAAGCAGAATGACCTGGATACTGTTAATGGTGTAATCAGTCACCATCCCGTAAAGCAGAATGACCTGGATACTGTTTATGAGTCTGTACGTTCAGTTGTACTTAAACAGTGTTCCGAACTATTTTGAATTTTGTCTTAAATGTACCACCATATACACTTTAGGAATGGGTTGTTTACTGTTTTGGAAGTGGGTTATTGTTGGGTTTATTTTTAGTGTGCATGATTTTGTTTTTAACTTTTGGTGTATACGTGCCGCCATACAAGTGGAGTACACTATTTAAGTGTGGTTGAAGACAGCTATGGTCACAATCCTGAGAGCAGACATGCTCCAGTGAACTTGGAAACGCCTGTGTACAGTAACAAGGCGCGAGAAATATCGTGTGAGCCAGAGGACTTCTGATACAGGTGTCAATTAAGAAGAAGAGGGTAACGTATATTTTCCGTCCTTTCGTGCTTCGTGACGAGGAACTAATAAATATGATACTTAAATTCAAAAAAGTACAGTAATACATTCATAAGACCATATTATGTATATATATCATATCTACAGAGAAAGCTTGTACTTTTCTTAATCCAGGCCAGAGATGGCAAGGAATTTGTGACAGGTGATTCAAACATTTCCATATTTGAAAATAGTGCTATTTTTGTTGTTGTCCAAAGCTATATTGAGAAATCAAACCGCTTTGGGACACCTTAGTTCGATGTTGTTGGTGTTTTTGTTTTAAATATATTACTTGGGGCCCATCTACTTTTTGATATTTTGTTGTGTCTTTCGTTCTCGTTTTGTATGTTTTCGTTTTCGGTATTGACACAGATTGTGTTTGATAATTCAAACTAAGTTTTCCTTGTTGTTTTTCTCCTTTTTTATATTTAGTCAAGTTTTGACTAAATATTTTAACATCGAGGGGGAATCGAAACGAGGGTCGTGGTGTATGTGCGTGTGTGTGTGTGTGTGTGTGTGTGTCTGTGTGTGTGTGTGTGTGTGTGTAGAGCGATTCAGACTAAACTACTGGACCGATCTTTATAAAATTTGACATGAGAGTTCCTGGGTATGAAATCCCCGAACGTTTTTTTCATTTTTTTGATAAATGTCTTTGATGACGTCATATCCGGCTTTTCGTGAAAGTTGAGGCGGCACTGTCACGCCCTCATTTTTCAACCAAATTGGTTGAAATTTTGGTCAAGTAATCTGCGACAAAGCCCGGACTTCGGTATTGCATTTCAGCTTGGTGGCTTAAAAATTAATTAATGACTTTGGTCATTAAAAATCTGAAAATTGTAAAAAAAAATACAAATTTATAAAACGATCCCAATTTACGTTTATCTTATTCTCCATCATTTGCTGATTCCAAAAACATATAAATATGTTATATTTGGATTAAAAACAAGCTCTAAAAATTAAATATATAAAAATTATTATCAATTTTTTTTTCCGAAATCAATTTAAAAACACTTTCATCTTATTCCTTGTTGGTTCCTGATTCCAGAGTATACGGTCTTGCTGCGTTGCGTTGCGTTCAGTTTCATTCTGTGAGTTCGACAGCTACTTGACTAAATATTGTATTTTCGCCTTACGCGACTTGTTTCTTCTTTTTGTTTTCTTCTCTTTTCTTGATCATATTCCGCCATGAAATTTCAGGCATGTTTATGTGAGCACTTATCATAAGTTTTAAACTTGTTATGCTCCTTCTTTATGATGATGTTATACTATCATGTGTCTGTTTACAAATAAAATACCGTTTAAAAAAAAAAGGAATTTGTGTTGAAAAACGTGTTTTGGGCTCTCAGCATTGTTTGGTACTTTGAAGACCATAGAGTAATTGTGCAACGTACTTTTGTCATTGTCAACTCTTTTTAGTAATAAAATAATCATTCTCTAAGTAATCTATTGACATTTCACACCATTGTGAAACATGTTGACGCTGAATATTGTTTTGAGCATCAGTGCTGTCATTGGGAAATACTCATCGTCCAGACTATAACTGTCTAATCGTTTTGCTCTTACGTGTATTTTCACCAGAAATGGTGTATTTGTGCAGTAACAGAGTGACATTTTAAGAATTACCCAGGAAATATTTTAGATTTTTTTAATTATATTTTTTTTAATGTATTTTATTTTGTCATATTTTGATTATGTTTTTTCCCCCATTAATTTATTTTTTACAAGGAAAACACAAGCAAACAATGGGGACATTATGAACGTACTGCCTGCTTAATAAATAATAATAATACAGTCAAATAATAATACAGTCAAAGAACGAAAAAAAAGAAAAAAAAGAAGACATATATATATACACAAATCATCACATCTCTGCACAACCTAGCCTACTACCTAACCAACTTTTCATATGAGGACCATAGTTCTACAAATTTGGGAATGTTACCAGCAATGAAACTGGAATATTTTTCTATTTCAAATCTGTATTTCAAATTCCTTAAAAATGTTTCTAACAGTGGCTTTGTCTCTTGTAACTTACTCTTATAAATATAAAACTTTGCAAACAAAATAATAAAATCCAAAACCACATCTACGTTAACATTGTTGATACAACCAAACAAAATAAATTCTTCTGTAAAAAGAACATTTGCTCAGTAAATACAACTTCTGTTTAACAAATCTTCCAAATCAGTCCAAACTTAGAGGAGTGTGTCTTTGCAGGTAGATGAGTGTCTTTGCAGGTAGAGGAGTGTGTCTTTGCAGGTAGATGAGTGTGTCTTTGCAGGTAAAGGAGTGTGTCTTTGCAGGTAGAGGAGTGTGTCTTTGCAGGTAGAGGAGTGTGTCTTTGCAGGTAGAGGAGTGTGTCTTTGCAGGTAGAGGAGTGTGTCTTTGCAGGTAGAGGAGTGTGTCTTTGCAGGTAGAGGAGTGTGTCTTTGCAGGTAGAGGAGTGTGTCTTTGCAGGTAGAGGAGTGTGTCTTTGCAGGTAGAGGAGTGTGTCTTTGCAGGAAGAGGAGTGTGTCTTTGCAGGTAGAGGAGTGTGTCTTTGCGGGTAGAGGAGTGTGTCTTTGCAGGTAGAGGAGTGCTCTTATCTCATGTAAAAGCCTGGTCAGATCTGAAATGGTAAGTAAAACTGTTTTCACGGCCGGAAAGAGCGGGCCTTGAACTTCCCGGTACCTCGAGATTCTCCAGCAGTTGTTACATTGTGTTTTCACGGCCGGAAAGAGCGGGCCTTGAACTTCCCGGTACCTCGAGATTCTCCAGCAGTTGTTACATTGTGTTTTCACGGCCGGAAAGAGCGGGCCTTGAACTTCCCGGTACCTCGAGATTCTCCAGCAGTTGTTACATTGTGTTTTCACGGCCGGAAAGAGCGGTCCTTGAACTTCCCGGTACCTCGAGATTCTCCAGCAGTTGTTACATTGTGTTTTCACGGCCGGAAAGAGCGGGCCTTGAACTTCCCGGTACCTCGAGATTCTCCAGCAGTTGTTACATTGTGTTTGATCAATGTTCTGTTTGTTTCTCCAACAGATGGCTGCCTGCGTTTTCGTTTTGCTGTGCGTCTTTACCGCTGTACTCTCAGGTTGGGCAAGTTTACAATCATATGGATAAGTAACATTTGTAACATTTGTAGCATTTGTAACTACCACTTATTTTGGGATATCTACTGTGAATGATACATAGATAGTGTTACATTAAAAATACGGTGCATGCAGATAAGGGATGGGTCATCCACCACTTGCTGACTTAGCAGATGTTTTTGTCATTTTATATATCCACCGTAATCAACCCTGGAAGACAAGAAGGGTCTGTGTGTGTGTGTGTGTGTGTGTGTGTGTGTCTGTGTGTGTGTGTGTGTGTGAGTGTGTGGGAGGGGGTAGTTTGTGTGTGTAAGTGTAAGTGCGTGTGTGTGTGCGTGCGTGCGTGCGTGCGTGTGTGTGTGTGTGTGTGTGTGTGAGAGAGAGAGAGAGAGAAAGAGAGTGAGTGAAAAAAAGAGACATATATGCATATAGAGACAGAGGGAGTAAGAGAGAGAGAGAGAGAGAGAGAGAGAGAGATAGAGAGAGAGAGAGAGAGAGAGAGAGAGAGAGAGAGAGAGAGAGAGAGAGAGAGAGAGAGAGAGAGAGAGAGAGAGAGAAACTGAAACTGAAACTGAAACTGAAACTGAACTTTATTACCAAAGGATAGAGGTTTTAGGCAAAGCCTAATCTTACAACCTGTCCCTTATACAAACACTTAATACAGACGCACATAATATAGATAGTAAAATTGACAAGGTTATTGTTACTTACAGACGTATATAATGTAAATAGTAATAAGAAAAGGGTTATGGTTTTGTATACACATTCAAAAATGGGAAAAACATGTAGTGTATAAATTGCAGCATAGTTGCAATAATGCATTGCATATAAACATCCAAAACAACTAATAACAAAAGGGAGAAAACAAATGTGGGGAGGAATTGTCCCAATCATTCGCATACATGTATATCATTATCAATACTTACACATAAAGAACAAATCAAAATACAAACATAACTTGACTAAATGTAAAAAGCACTAAAAAATCAGACATGAAAAGTGTTCTATTTACCCATTAAGCGGGAATGAAACTGGCGCCTAAACGTTTTCACAGAAGAGGCATTTCGGAGGGGTAGGGGTATGGAATTCCATAGAGACGCTCCTGAGAAGGCTAAACTTGACTTATACAAGTCTAGACGAGGGATGGGGGGAATCAGGTTCTGGGACCCATATCTTTTTGTGGCATGTCTGAAATGTGATTTTAAATATCCAGGAACATTATTGTTAATTACTTTGTACATAAAGACAGCCTTGTTTAGCGTCAACTGATCTTTCAAGGGAAGGAAATTAAGGAGCTTTAATTTATCATCTGTTGGCTTATTTGACTCATGCAGAATTAGTTTTGCAGCACGGCGATGAAGAGAATTGAGTCGTTTGAGATGAACATCACTGCAGTTATCCCAAAGTGTTGAAGCAAAGTTGATATGGGGCATTATGTGAGCGTAAAAAAAAAACTTGAGTGCTTCCACATCGGCATAATGTCTTAATTTAGACAATAAGTACAAATTTTTAGATACTAATTTGCAAATTTTACTCAAGTGAGTTTGCCATTTCAATTCTTGAGAGAGAGAGAGAGAGAGAGAGAGAGAGAGAGAGAGAGAGAGAGAGAGAGAGAGAGAGAGAGAGAGAGAGAGAGAGAGAGAGAGAGAGAGAGAGAGAGAGAGAAATAACTCAGAAGCATGACTAAGCTATTGATATGATAAACATATTCTTCTACTGCTCATAATGAACAAATCACCGAGACGAACGTCCTTCACGAAACACATTTGAGTTTGTTTTTTTTCCTCTGAAAGAACTTTGAGAACTTAAACGTCACGATCTATTTTCTAGGGTGATGTTTTTTGCTCTGACGTCAATGATTTCAAAAAGGTCGAGGCCCCATAAGGTTGAAGCGTCTTCAATTTGGACGCTTCGATTCCGGGACGTTTGGAGCAGAAGGCACACAAATACAGACTGTAGGATAAACAGAATACTATATGGTTTGCTGTGTAATACCATGTTTACATTTTTTTTAAACTTTTTGAAATATTGAAAATCTTGCTTTCGCTCGCATTTCAATATTAAAAATCACAACTCGTGTATACATATCTGGTATCACACAGCAAGCAATGCAGTATTCTCTATTGGATTGGATAAGATTTACAGTCCAGTGAGGTTACCCTCATGGAAATTCGGGCTGCTTTCTCCCCGGGGAAAGCGAGCTGCCATACATACGGCGCTACCCATATTTTTTTTCCTGCATGCGTGTATTCATGTTTCCTGAGACTTAATGCCGTGTGAGATGGAATTTTTTTTACTTTATTCCAAGTCCCACGGGTATTTGATGGACATTTTTATCTATGCCTATACAATTTTGCCAGGAAAGACCCTTTTGTCAATCGTGGGATCTTTAACGTGCACACCCCAATGTAGTGTACACGAAGGGACCTCGGTTTTTCGTCTCATCCGAAAGACTAGCACTTGAACCCACCACCTAGGTTAGGAAAGGGGGGAGAAAATTGCGGCCTGACCCAGGCCTGAACACGCAACCTCTCGCTTCCGAGCGCAAGTGCGTTACCACTGGGCCACCCAGTCCCGCATGCTGCACGGTGATGAATTTTGAAGTGTATGAAAAACAAGTCGCGTAAGGCGAAAATACAATATTTAGTCAAGTAGCTGTCGAACTCACAGAATGAAACTGAACGCAATGCAACGCAGCAAGACCGTATACTCGTGGTCCACCGCTCACGGCATAGGCAGTGAAATTGACAAGAAGAGCGGGGTAGTGGTTACGCTATGCTGCATAGCACGCTTTTCTGTACCTCTCTTCGTTTTAACTTTCTGAGCGTGTTTTTAATCCAAACATATCATATCTATATATTTTTGGAATCAGGAACCGACAAGGAATAAGATAAAAGTGTTTTTAAATTGATTTCGAAAAAAAAAATTTGATAATAATTTTTATATATTTAATTTTCAGAGCTTGTTTTTAATCCGAATATAACATATTTATATGTTTTTGGAATCAGCAAATGATGGAGAATAAGATAAACGTAAATTTGGATCGTTTTATAAATTTTTATTTTTTTTTACAATTTTCCGATTTTTAATGACCAAAGTCATTAATTAATTTTTAAGCCACCAAGCTGAAATGCAATACCAAACCCCGGGCTTCGTCGAAGAGTACTTGACCAAAATTTCAACCAATTTGGTTGAAAAATGAGGGCGTGACAGTGCCGCCTCAACTTTCACGAAAAGCCGGATATGACGTCATCAAAGACATTTATCAAAAAAATGAAAAAAACGTTCGGGGATTTCATACCCAGGAACTCTCATGTCAAATTTCATAAAGATCGGTCCAGTAGTTTAGTCTGAATCGCTCTACACACACACACACACACACACACACACACACGCACATACACCACGACCCTCGTTTCGATTCCCCCTCGATGTTAAAATATTTAGTCAAAACTTGACTAAATATAAAAAGTACACATGTAGATGCATATGAGCACATAACCGAGTGCTTTGTATCGATGATGACTAAGTGATAAACTGTGTTACATCATTTACCCCTCGGGCAATAGACAAGCCATCGGCCAAGAATCCAGGAGTAGGCACAGATTATAAAGCTTAACAAGTCGCGTAAGGCGAAAATACAATATTTAGTCAAGTAGCTGTCGAACTCACAGAATGAAACTGAACGCAACGCAACGCAGCAAGACCGTATACTCGTAGCATCGTCACTCCACCGCCCGTGGCAAAGGCAGTGCACGTGGAATTGACAAGAAGAGCGGGGTATTCGTTGCGCTGAGAAGGATAGCACGCTTTTCTGTACCTCTCTTCGTTTTAACTTTCTGAGCGTGTTTTTAATCCAAACATATCATATCTATATATTTTTGGAATCAGGAACCGACAAGGAATAAGATGAAAGTGTTTTTAAATTGATTTCGAAAAAAAAATTTTGATAATAATTTTTATATATTTAATTTTCAGAGCTTGTTTTTAATCCGAATATAACATATTTATATGTTTTTGGAATCAGCAAATGATGAAGAATAAGATAAACGTAAATTTGGATCGTTTTATAAATTTTTATTTTTTTTTACAATTTTCCGATTTTTAATGACCAAAGTCATTAATTAATTTTTAAGCCACCAAGCTGAAATGCAATACCGAAGTCCGGGCTTCGTCGAAGATTACTTGACCAAAATTTCAACCAATTTGGTTGAAAAATGAGGGCGTGACAGTGCCGCCTCAACTTTCACGAAAAGCCGGATATGACGTCATCAAAGACATTTATCAAAAAAATGAAAAAAACGTTCGGGGATTTCATACCCAGGAACTCTCATGTCAAATTTCATAAAGATCGGTCCAGTAGTTTAGTCTGAATCGCTCTACACACACACACACACACACACACACGCACACACACACACACACACACACACACACAGACACACACACGCACACACACATGCACATACACCACGACCCTCGTTTCGATTCCCCCTCGATGTTAAAATATTTAGTCAAAACTTGACTAAATATAAACAAGTCGCGTAAGGCGAAATTACTACATTTAGTCAAGCTGTGGAACTCACAGAATGAAACTGAACGTAGTCCGCCGCTAGTGCAAAAGGCAGTGAAAGTGACGAGCTTGTTTGGCGCGGTAGCGATTGCGCTGTGCTTCATAGCACGCTTTACTGTACCTCTCTTCGTTTTAACTTTCTGAGCGTGTTTTTAATCCAAACATATCATATATGTTTTTGGAATTAGAAACCGACAAGGAATAAGATGAAATAGTTTTTAAAACGATTTCGGAAATTTAATTTTGATCATAATTTTTATATTTTTAATTTTCAGAGCTTGTTTTTAATCCAAATATAACATATGTATATGTTTTTGGAATCAGAAAATGACGAAGAATAAGATGAAATTGTTTTTGGATCGTTTAATGAAAAAATAATTTTAATTACAAGTTTCCGATTTTTAATGACCAAACTCACTCATTAGTTTTTAAGCCACCAAGCTGAAATGCAATACCGAACCCCGAGCTTTGTCGAAGATTGCTTTGCCAAAATTTCAATCAATTTGATTGAAAAATGAGGGTGTGACAGTGCCGCCTCAACTTTTACAAAAAGCCGGATATGACGTCATCAAAGGTATTTATCGAAAAAAAGAAAAAAACGTCCGGGGATATCATACCCAGGAACTCTCATGTCAAATTTCATAAAGATCGGCCCAGTAGTTTAGTCTGAATCGCTCTACACACACACACAGACAGACAGACAGACAGACACACACACACACACACATACACCACGACCCTCGTCTCGATTCCCCCCTCTATGTTAAAACATTTAGTCAAAACTTGACTAAATGTAACAAGTCGCGTAAGGCGAAAATACAATATTTAGTCAAGTAGCTGCCCTTTTTCAGCAAGACCGTATACTCGTAGCATCGTCAGTCCACCGCTCATGGCAAAGGCAGTGAAATTGACAAGAAGAGCGGGGTAGTAGTTGCGCTAAGAAGGATAGCACGCTTTTCTATACCTCTCTCTGAGCGTGTTTTTAATCCAAACATATCATATCTATATGTTTTTGGAATCAGGAACCGACAAGGAATAAGATGAAAGTGTTTTTAAATTGATTTCGAAAAAAAAATTTTGATAATAATTTTTATATATTTAATTTTCAGAGCTTGTTTTTAATCCGAATATAACATATTTATATGTTTTTGGAATCAGCAAATGATGGAGAATAAGATAAACGTAAATTTGGATCGTTTTATAAATTTTTATTTTTTTTTACAATTTTCCGATTTTTAATGACCAAAGTCATTAATTAATTTTTAAGCCACCAAGCTGAAATGCAATACCGAACCCCGGGCTTCGTCGAAGATTACTTGACCAAAATTTCAACCAATTTGGTTGAAAAATGAGGGCGTGACAGTGCCGCCTCAACTTTCACGAAAAGCCGGATATGACGTCATCAAAGACATTTATCAAAAAAATGAAAAAAAAGGTTCGGGGATTTCATACCCAGGAACTCTCATGTCAAATTTCATAAAGATCGGTCCAGTAGTTTAGTCTGAATCGCTCTACACACACACACAGACACACACACAGACACACACACAGACACACGCACATACACCATACCCTCGTTTCGATTCCCCCTCGATGTTAAAATATTTAGTCAAAACTTGACTAAATATAAAAACGAAAGCTTCCAAGGAGTAAACTGTGGCGGTATTCGGTAGTTCTGGGAATCGTATCAATCGAGCTCACCCGAAGCATTCGTGCGCAGTCGGTCACGTGAGTGTACGCGCAACAGTGTTTTCACCCACCACTCTCTCTCTGGCATGTACGCGGGAAACTCCTTGAAAATTGGAAAACCTTTTCCAGGCCTTGAAAAGTGCTTGAAAATAGAGTTTTGTTAAATAGTAATTGAAAAGTACTTGATTTTTCCAAATTGTTGCGTATACTTTTCGTCAGCAGCTTGTCTTATTTAAAAAAAAATGCAACCCCCCCTTTTATTTCGTCAAATACAGTACACACATTTTGGGAGAATAAACGATCGAGTGAAAACGAAAGCAGACGAACTAACTATTACTAGTCACCGGAAGTTGGCAAGGGAAACAACTACAGAATGACTAATAGTTTGCAGACGCGGAGAACCGCAGTGGCATTTTTATCTCTTCCTGTGTCTTAGCGTGGAAAATGGGGAAAGGCAACTGCGTCTTCAATCGTCAATGGCTTGCCAATGCAAAATACAAAGCTTGGCTTGTAGAAGCATCGGATAAATCGAAACATCATGTGCGATGCTTCGTGTGTAAAAAAGACTTCAACATTTCGAGCATGGGAGAAGCCGCCTTGAAAAGCCACATGGCCGGTGCACGACACCAGATGCTCATCAAAGGAAATGAAAAATGGTGCTTATCATTAGTTTTTGAACATCCAATGATTTAAATCGGCGTGCGGGAAGAGGGTAACTAGCGAGTGTTTCATTGCGAGCTTTGAAGGTAAGAGGGTGCTTGATTTTCTCTTCAGAAGGTCTTGAAAGTCCTTGAAAAGTCCTTGAATTTTAGAACAAAAAACTGTACGAACCCTCCAGTTGTTTACCAGATAAGTAAACGGAATACGAACTTTTCTTGCTGTGAGCCTTGTTTGTGTAAGCTCGACACACACGACAAAACAAAAGCCATACTTGTTTTGGAACATTGTCACTTTTTTCTATTTATCCGAGTTCAAGTTCTGCATGAACTCACCAAATGACCTGCACACGCCTCCAACAACATGCTGAGAGAAGAGTCGCTGAATAAGTAGAGGTTACATGCCGAGTCTCAGTGATTATCAAAAATAATGGTCGAAGTTAGCGGATCATGAAAAATGCGAGCTTTAGCGAGCTTTTTCATGACCGCGAACTGAGACCATTATTTTTTATAATCACTGAGACGAGGTGTGTAACCTCTTTATTCCTCCTTTCTTCAGTTATTCAAAGAAAAGAGGAGTTTTTTTGCGAAAGTTTGATCGAATCCTATTCTCTCAACCAGTCAACCTGCGCAGGCGATCGATTAATGCGCGGTTGTATAGTTCCGTGCAAATCATTCCATTCTGTTAACACTTCTTGTCAGTTTTCCTATTTTGGGCTAAAATCAAGTACACAGATATGCTGTTATTCTGCTGTGGCGGCAAAGGCAGATATTGTGTGTTCTGTATATGTTTTGGTATCGCTTAGAATAATGTTTTTTCGTCAAATG
Source organism: Littorina saxatilis (assembly GCF_037325665.1). Classification (NCBI taxonomy): domain Eukaryota; kingdom Metazoa; phylum Mollusca; class Gastropoda; order Littorinimorpha; family Littorinidae; genus Littorina; species Littorina saxatilis. The sequence continues at coordinate 1,899,269 of NC_090253.1, forward strand.
GGACTAGCAGACGAACTTTTGCACCCGTGTTCCAACGTTAAAAACTGTATGAAGTTCAGTTTTCTGGGGAAAATAGTGTATGAAACCCCTTTATGTTGTTTAAATTGATGAGATGTGTGCATTTGGTTGCGTGTGATCTGTTTATTAAATGAAATATTGTTGAAAACTGACCGTCGGATTGCAGTCTGTTGTCGAAGGAACTGAGTGAAAAGAAGGGGAACTACTCTTGTCGCTAGACAAAGTATGAGTTACTTGCCTTGGGAAATTGCTTGTGATGAACGGCTTGACGGCACGGCAGATGAGATTCAGAAAACAACCGAACTCATGGATTTTATATGGAGATTCATGTGTTCAGGCCTGTAGTTGTTAATTTAAATGCGGTATGTTTGTATTGTTTGCTCCAGAGATGTATACTTCGTACATTAGAGCGTTCGGAACTTTTCAGTCGCAAAAAGTAGTACCGAAACAGAACAACCTCTCAACCCATTGCACTATCGAGGATTCAGGCTGTTGCTGGGTCGTTATTTGTTTGGTTGCTGGGTCATTATCGAAAAATAACTACCCCTACAAGTTTACAGAGGTAAAGAAGCAGAGGGGGGAATAAAGACCTATTATAAGACGGACGGCTTTCAAAAGTTCAGCAGATTACTGAATCAGACACTCTGGCAAGCAACAGAGTATCCGCCCTCTGGAAAATAGATTAAGAAGAACAAGAAATCAAAAGAAGAAGAGAGAAAGAAAGATTAGACAACGAAGAGATTCCAAGGTGGAAAGGTGGTTAAACGTTGACACGTGAATGAACGTGCGCTATATGCAGAGTCCATCAACTTCACACACGCTGCTTTCACCAGGTTCAGTGTGCGGTCATGTTTTCTTGTAGATTATTGCAGATTAAATATCTGATGACACTTTATCCTTTCAATATCACATACCTTCAGTACCTACACTCTAAAACTCACTTCCCCTGGCGGTCTGCCCACGGGGGATAACCTGTCAAAGGCCGAACAGAAGCCGAAGGCCGCTCATGACACGTGTGAAGGCAAGTTTTGTCTGTTTTCTAGGTATTGTTTGATTTATGTCGGGATAAAGGTAAGCTACTGATTCAGCGATGACTAAATTTGTTTCTCGATGCATAAAAAGTCAGGGAGCGATTGATATTTGCCTGTAAATAGCCTTCAAAGCTGAAAATGTCCGCGATCGAGCACCAGAAATGGCTGTTCGATGGGTTTTGCAAGTAGAAATGTGCTTTATTTCACCAAATCAGCTCGTATTTGGTGTGGATACGGGATTCTAGAGGACGAAGGAGTCATAAGAGGTGCAAAGAAGTGCTATTTGGGAGTAGAATAAATCTTCCGAGACAGTAGACAAGAGAAGGTCATATTTGAGAGACGCGCGTAGGCCGATTGTCTTTCCGACAAGCGAATGATACAGCAGATTAATCATTCGTTTTGACCAGAAACCTAGTCTCTAGTTTGTATGAATGAGTTTTTTAATTAAAACAATCACGAGAACTCTCTCGCTTAGCCTAATGGCTGTTCGATGGGTTTCGCAAGTAGAAATGTGCTTTATTTAACCAAATCAGCTCGTATTTGACATCGGTTTGATATATATATATGGCCAGGAATCTGTCAGTGTGTCCAAAAAGTGTTACACAAACACCATTTTTTAGACTTGCTTTATCTTATTAATGTTGTTGTGGGTAAGAAAGGAGATGTGGTTTTTAGCAGAATAAAACTGTTTTTATTGGTATGGGCCACCTGGGGCAGTTAAAAACCCGTTATAAACCGTTATTTTCTAATTTTTCACCGATCTTTATGAAATGTTGTGGTTAGGTTGGTTGTCCCTAACTGAATTTCAACAAGAATAAAAAGTTGATTTTTGGCAGTTAAAAAACCGTTAAATCCCGTTTTTTCACCAATCTTTATGAAATTTTGTGAGTAGGTCCGTTGTCCATAACTGAGTTTCAATACGTACTTTTCAGAAGAAAACCAAGCTTTTGTCAGTTATAAACTGTTATTTTCTCATTTTTCACCGATCTTTATGAAATGTTGTGAATTTCAACAAGAATAAAAAGTAAAATTTTGGCAGTTAAAAAAACGTTAAATCCCGTTTTTTCAGGAATCTGTCAGTGTGTCCAAAAAGTGTTACACAAACACCATTTTTTTAGACTTGCTTTATCTTATTAATGTTGTTGTGGGTAAGAAAGGAGATGTGGTTTTTAGCAGAATAAAACTGTTTTTATTGGTATGGGCCACCTGGGGGGGGGGGGGGGGGGGGGGGGTCAGTTTAGTGTCTTGAGCACTTAAGGGGAGGTTCTAGCATGGGTGAAAGCGATTTTTCCAAAAAAATGTGATTTTGGGGTTCTTGCAATAATGAGTAGATAAAACATTGTATAGTATTGTGGTGGAAGAAATTTCACCAAATCATTAAACTGTTAAAATGACAGTTTAACCGCCAAAAAACACTCTGCTCCTTGTTTCTTGGTCCCTAATCGTCGGATTTACACCAACATTGGCACAGTGATCCATTGTCCCTAACTGATCTCCAATACAAACTTTTCAAGAAGAAAAAGTTAATTATTGGCAGTTAAAAAAACCTTTATAAACCGTTATTTTCTAATTTTTCACCGATCTTTATGAAATGTTGTGGTTAGGTTGGTTGTCCCTAACTGAATTTCAACAAGAATAAAAAGTTGATTTTTGGCAGTTAAAAAACCTTTAAATCCCGTTTTTTCACCAATCTTTATGAAATTTTGTGAGTAGGTCCGTTGTCCATAACTGAGTTTCAATACGTACTTTTCAGAAAAAAACCAAGCTTTTGTCAGTTATAAACCGTTATTTTCTAATTTTTCACCGATCTTTATGAAATGTTGTGAATTTCAACAAGAATAAAAAGTAAAATTTTGGCAGTTAAAAAAACGTTAAATCCCGTAAGATCTACTTTATTCATAGGTTTGTGTGTGTTCGTTTGTAAGAGCAGTGAGTGATAATAGCATGACGTTAGGCTTTTTGAGCTAGCATCGTGGCTTACGCGCTTAGGACGAGGATGTTAATGACAAAACCAGGAAATCCCAACAAAGTGTCTGTGCATCAGTCATTCCTGTCCCTTTTCTAAGTTACACACACACACACACACACACACACACACACACACACACACACACACACACATACACACGCACACACACACACACACACACACGCACGCACGCACGCACGCACGCACACACACACACACACACACTGAAAAAAACATATGCCAGCATCAACATTGCAACGAGACAAACCCAATGCTGGTGTGTCGAAGGAGACAGCCACAGCGGGCTTGTTTGAATCAAAGTATCACACCATATCTTTAACGTATTACCAATACCTGTCCCAATATAGACCAGTTGGTCTAAGAGGACGTAAAACCCTTATAGTGATCAGTGATCTCTCTCTCAATATCTATCTCTATCTCTCTCTCTCTCTCTCTCTCTCTCTCTCTCTCTCTCTCTCTCTCTCTCTATTCCTGTCACCGCCCTCAATCTGTGCCTTGTACAATGATCTGGTAATTTTATTTAAGTTTATTTTATTTAATTAATTTTATTTAAGTTTTTACCTTGTGTTTTGTGTTGAAAAATAAATACATACTCCAGAATTGACAAAAAGTGTCTTGTACATTTTACGTGTTCTTTGTAAAATATTGCCCCAGCCCCTCCACCTGTGAAGAAAGGACACCTGTCTAATAGGGACACCATTACCATACCCCAAGGGTGTCCTTTAGAGACAGGTTTTACTGTACTGCGGAACAACACTTTTCTTCCAAGTTCCATTGTAACGAAACACTTGCCTGGAATTGTAATGTCTTTTATACACTTAAATACCTGCCCACAGATAAAATGGAGCCACAACCCCAAACCAAATATAATATCCCATCTAAAAAAAAAAGTCACATCCCCAAACGCAAGATAATTAACCCTAACTGCCGGATGCAAATTGAAACACATTTTTTTCATTAGTTTTAATTATATTTTGCCTGAGGAAAACAAAACAGCCTGAAATGGACTGGGTGGTCGAGTGGTAACGCACTTGCGCTCGGAAGCGAGAGGTTGCGAGTTCGAACCTGGGTCAGGGCGTTAGCAATTTTCTCCCCCCTTTCCTAACCTAGGTGGTGGGTTCAAGTGCTAGTCTTTCGGATGAGACGAAAAACCGAGGTCCCTTCGTGTACACTACATTGGGGTGTGCACGTTAAAGATCCCATGATTGACAAAAAGGTCTTTCCTGGCAAAATTGTATAGGCATAGATAAAAAAAATGTCCACCAAATACCCGTTTGACTTGGAATAATAGGCCGCAAAAAGTAAATATTCGCCGTAATGGCTTGAGGTTTACTGGCCGATGTGAATGCGTTATATATTGTGCGTAAAAAATGTCTGTTTGTCTGTAAAAAAATTCAATTTCAAACGGCAGAAATTAATATGTAAAGCGCGGAGAGCAACGGTTAATTGTGGTTCGCGCTATATAAGCTCTCATGATAATAATAATAATAATAACAAGTCGCGTAAGGCGAAAATACAACATTTAGTCAAGTAGCTGTCGAACTTACAGAATGAAACTGAACGCAATGCAATTTTTCAGCAAGACCGTATACTCGTAGCATCGTCAGTCCACCGCTCATGCTCGTGGCAAAGGCAGTGAATTTGACAAGAAGAGCGGTTTAGTAGTTGCGCTGAGAAAGATAGCACGCTTTTCTATACCTCTCTTCGTTTAAACTTTCTGAGCGTGTTTTAATCGAAACATATCATATCTATATGTTTTTGGAATCAGGAACCGACAAGGAATAAGATGAAAGTGTTTTTAAATTGATTTCGAAAATTTAATTTTGATAATAATTTTGATATTTTTAATTTTCAGAGCTTGTTTTTAATCCAAATATAACATATGTAGGGGAGAGTTACTGATATCGTACCACTTAAGGACAAACAGCTCTATAACGCAACCATTTTATGCTAGGCACTTCAAATTGTCCATAAACACTCATCTCCTGTGCCTTCAACGTTCCGTATATTGTTTTCAATGAAAAAAACGCAAACTTGGTTTCAGTACGGATTTAAAAAAATCATCCAAATGGTACGAATTACAAGACCAGTTCTGTAATGCGTACCTGTCAGTCACTTATAACGTACTAGGGGTACGATATTAGTGACCTTGTGGTACAATATCAATAACTCTTGAAGCAGCGCTGAAGCCCATTCCGTTTGCAATGGCTGCCAGACATTTTTTCATGTCCTCTGATGTCCAGTTCGAGGGGGAAAGCATTTTTCTGAAACAACTTCAGGCTTCAGACTTCTTAATAAGTACTCCTAAATGGATCATTTGGCAATTAATAGGAGGTTGTGTCATCCTGCATATCGTACCAGAACATGTAAAGCAAAGGCCAATGTTTTGATCCAAATGCAGCCTACACTCAACAAGGTATTAATGTATAGTCAAGTTAATTTGCTCAGTGGTGTAGTCTTTGCATAGTCACACAAATTTGTCACTACGAAAATAACATCAAAATGCGAAAAAAGTGAATTTTTCGTTCTTGCTGGTGGTTTTCTCGCTAGCTGCCATGTTGACACCGGAAGAATGCTTCTTTCCTACGGGGTTCTCCCCACACTTCAGCAGGGGCTTCAGGCATTCGTCATTTCGCGGGAATGGGGGTGGTACGATATGGATAACAGGTACGCAATCAGTAACTCTCCCCTATATGTTTTTGGAATCAGAAAATGATGGAGAATAAGATAAACGTAAATTTGAATCGTTTTATATTTTTTTAATTTTTTTTTACAATTTTCAGATTTTTAATGACCAAAGTCATTAATTAATTTTTAAGCCACCACGCTGAAATGCAATACCGAAGTTCGGGCTTCGTCGAAGACTACTTGACCAAAATTTCAACCAATTTGGTTGAAAAATGAGAGCGTGACAGTGCCGCCTCAACTTTCACGAAAAGCCGGATATGACGTCATCAAAGACATTTATCGAAAAAACGAAAAAAAATTCGGGGATATCAATCCAAGGAACTCTCATGTAAAATGTCATAAAGATCGGTCCAGTAGTTTGGTCTGAATCGCTCTACACGCACGCACGCACACACACACACACACACACACACACACACACACACACACACACACACACACACACACACATACACCACGACCCTCTTTTCGATTCCCCCTCTATGTTAAAACATTTAGTCAAAACTTGACTAAATGTAAAAATTAGATAGCATGACTAACCTACCTCCCTAAGAATATTTGCAATTGCCAATGAGCTTTGATCATATAAACTAAGAATGTCACAGACCTATGGGTAACCAAGCACCACTAACACCTACACAAAACCACCACCCCCCCAAAAAAAAATTCAACAACATTCGATTTTCGACTGAATCATTCAGGTACGAATACTTTTTCCTTTCAAACATTGTTTTTATCATGTTTCGTAAGAAATCACTTGATTTATAGCAGTTTCATTCTCAAAAGTGATGTACGTTACTATTTGGATGACGACCATGCACACTTTACCCGTGGGGCTGGGCTCGTCCATCTCGCACGTAGGTGTGAAAGTCCTGTTGTCATTGATAGATCATATGCAAATGACCAAGGGAGACTAGTTAGGTCACGCTTGTCACAACATCTCGGCAAAACGAGAACGTTTTATTTTGGTTATAAGTAATTTTTCTTTACACAAAATCAACAAATCGTGTCGATTTTCACGAATCACAGACAAAGCATGCATTGCAAGCAATTTTTTAAATATTATTTTAGACTTAGTAGACTGTGTGAACCTCGAAATCGATCTTTGGCGGCCATCTTACATTTACCGCGGACTGTACGACCGTTTGACTGACCGATACCGAATTTACACAAGGATAATAACGTACATCTCGCATCACTTTTCCAAGCGAAATGAACGAAGTTGGCAGCTCCGTCGAGCTCATTTTTGGTCTCATTAAACACTGCATTCATTTCCTGTCTGGTTTGTATGAAGGATTTACCGGTCGCGCACGTGTTCGGAGTACAGTTCTTACAAAACTGAAAGCACCCAATATCGCGTAACGCTTTTTTCTCCAGAATGACTAGGTAAGGTTGGAATCACAAGTCCGTTATTCATTGCTTACGGCATAAATTTGCCACCATGTTATACCAAAACGTTCGTCCATTCATCCTCTTTCATCCAACACAAAAATGTTCTTTGCAAAAAAAGTTTATTAGAAGCAGGAGCCTGCCAAATAATTCAAGCGGGCTCTTTCCTTCTTTCGACGCCATGACAGATTCTTGGCCATATATATATTTTCTAATCCTACCGCAAACTGGATAGCAGACGCGGCACGACTGTTGCACCACACTTTGAAGTAATCCCACACTTTGAAGTAAATTACTTCAAAGTGTGGGGATGTGCCCCACACTTTGAAGTAAACCCATTTTTTACTTCAAAGTGTGGGGGGATCTTCCCACACTTTGAAGTAAACTCAGTTTTTACTTCAAATTGTGGGGGGATCTTTCCACACTTTGAAGTAACTTACTTCAAAGCGTGGGACTTTTGCATCGCCTGTTTGAGCCTGATGATTTTGTCAAAAAAAAATGGCAAAGTCTTTTGGATGAGTGAACAGAAAAAGTGAGCGAGCCAAGAAACATAGTGATGTTTGTTATCAGGCTTTAAGCAATCTCCCATTGTTGAGTGTGACGAAAACTCGTGGTGACGATTTTAAAACATGTTGGGTCACGCATGGTCCAATCTTACATGGTCCAACCTTACATGGTCCAACCTTACATGGTCCAACCTTACATGGTGCAACCTTACATGGTCCAACCTTACATGGTCCAATCTTACATGGTCCATATATATATTATTGGACCATGTAAGATTGGACCATGTAAGATTGGACCATGTAAGATTGGATCATGTAAGGTTGGACCATGTCATATTGGACCATGTAAGATTGGACCATGTAAGATTGGACCATGTAGGGTTGGACCATGTAAGATTGGACCATGTAAGGTTGGACCATGTAAGGTTGGACCATGTAAGATTGGACCATGTAAGGTTGGACCATGTAAGGTTGGACCATGTAAGATTGGACCATGTAAGGTTGGACCATGTAAGGTTGGACCATGTTATATTGGACCATGTAAGATTGGACCATGTAAGGTTGGACCATGTAAGGTTGGACCATGTAAGATTGGACCATGTAAGGTTGGACCATGTAAGATTGGACCATGTAAGGTTGGACCATGTAAGATTGGACCATGTAAGATTGGACCATGTAAGATTGGACCATGTAAGGTCGGACCATGTAAGGTTGGACCATGTAAGATTGGACCATGTAAGATTGGACCATGCGTGACCCAACATGTTTTAAAATCGTCATCACGAGTTTTCGTCACACTCAACAATGGGACATTGCTTAAAGCCTGATAACAAACATCATAATGTTTCTTGGCTCGCTCACTTTTGCTGTTCACTCATCCAAAAGACTTTGCCATTTTTTTGACAAAATCATCAGGCTCAAACAGGCGATGCAAAAGTCCCACACTGAGTTTACTTCAAAGTGTGGGAAGATCCCCCCACACTTTGAAGTAAAAAATGGGTTTACTTCAAAGTGTGGGATTACTTCAAAGTGTGGTGCAACAGTCGTGCCGCGTCTGCTATTCAGTTCGCGGTAGGATTAGAAAAAATATATATATATATACCAAACCGATGTCAAATACGAGCTGATTTGGTGAAATAAAGCACATTTCTACTTGCGAAACCCATCGAACAGCCATTAGGCTAAGCGAGAGAGTTCTCGTGATTGTTTTAATTAAAAAACTGATTCATAAAAACTAGAGACTAGGTTTCTGGTCAAAACGAATGATTAATCTGCTGTATTATTCGCTTGTCGGAAAGACAATCGGCCTACGCGCGTCTCTCAAATATGACCTTCTCTTGTCTACTGTCTCGGAAGATTTATTCTACTCCCAAATAGCACTTCTTTGCACCTCTTATGACTCCTTCGTCCTCTAGAATCCCGTATCCACACCAAATACGAGCTGATTTGGTGAAATAAAGCACATTATTTTCTACTTGCAAAACCCATCGAACAGCCATTTCCGGTGCTCGATCGCGGACATTTTCAGCTTTGAAGGCTATTTACGGGCAAATATCAATCGCTCCCTGACTTTTTATGCATCGAGAAACAAATTTAGTCATCTCTGAATCAGTAGCTTACCTTAAATCCCGACATAAATCAAACAATACCTAGAAAACAGACAAAACTTGCCTTCACACGTGTCATGAGCGGCCTTCGGCCTTTGACCGGTTATCCCCCGTGCTGCCGGTCTCCCTCACTACCATCATTTAAGATTAAACTGAAGACTCACCTGTACACATTTGCCTTTTACTGAAATGAGCAAAGTAATGAGGACATTGAGGCTGTGGTGTAATGCGTGCATGTGACTTGTGAGTGAATGTGCCGAATGATAAGTTTGCTTGTTGACTGGTTGTTTTTAAATCTTCTAGAGTATCATATATATGTATCAGGTTTAAAAAAAAAGTTGACTATTAATGTTTGTATTGTATGATGGATTTGAAAAGCGCCATGGCATTGTTATCTGGCGGTGGACAGCGCTATAGAAAAATGTTTTATTCTTCTTCTTCTTATTATTCTACCTGTTACGTTGTTGTGTGTCAGCAATGTTGCACGACGTAAAATATACAAACTGTTGAGCGTTTTTCAGTTTGTTTGTTTGTTTCCATACTTCTTTTTTTTTAACAATTTGTTTGTTTATTTAATCACATCACTCATCGGATGACTTTAATTTTGTTAATTTTCTTCTTTGCCTGCAGGAGGGGTTGATCCTGGGATTGTGCAATCGGGAAATTGTGTAAATTGTGAGTTGCATTAGTAATAGTCAGGGGCGGAGCAGTTAAGCCAAAGAGGGTGGGGGGTTACAACCTGGGGTCCAGGGGTAGACCCCTTGTGGGGTACAGGGGCAAGGCCCCGTTGGGGGCTGGAAAGCCTGAAGATGAAGAGTTTTGGCTATTTTATGAACAAGTTATGGCTTATCCTTGATTTTAAACATGATCAACTGGTGTCAGCAGCCACTCATTATTTCTTTTAAAGTTAGTATTAAATCTTTCTTTTTTTGGACAGCCGGGGGGGTTCCGGAACCCCTGTAACCCCCCTCCCACCTAATCCGCCCCTGATAGTTTCTATACTCCCTGACAGAACAAAAATACTCAGATAGTTTGAGTGCAGACATTCATGATGAGGCTGTGTATTTTAAAACAGGTTATAAGACTAGAAAGGCCATGCATTCACTCCCCTATCATATGCAACAAACATCATGATCTTGAGTTCCTATGCAGATAAACAAAATAACACAGACAGCCCGGAAAATTGAATTCACAAGAGCCAGATTCCCCTTGTCAATATCGACAAAACCTCAGAACAGCCTAAGCACGACACGTTTGGCCTGTTATCAAAAATAATAACAATCATTGTTCTATCAGCCAGTTTGTGCACATGTCCCGTCTAGTTATAATGCTATGGCATGCCAAAAGATGTTGTCATTCTTCTCAGAGGCTGCAGAAGGCAGGTTTTGATCCTGTTTTCAATTGGTAATGCGATGATACACAACACATTTCATCAAATGCTGGACGCATTGCCTTCAAACTCTAATGGCATTGTGCTAATAGCTTTGACGAAATACAAACGCTTTCAAAAAAGTATGTTTCGGCATAGATTATGCTGATCTGAGACATGGGAGAAAGAGTTCTAAAAATAAAGTGTGTCTTGAAAGAGTACAGAAATTAAAGGTAGTATTTAGAAAAATGAAACACAAATGACGCTCACATTTGATGAATGTTCAACACCAACAGCTCAAAACTCGAAACAAATCTGAATGTATAGTGTCCGCCACTTTTGGTATACACAGTTTGAATGACATGACATGGGAATGAATTGTTTAGTTGGGGTACAACAATGGGGCAATACTTTTTTTTGCTCAGTTTATTGGATGAAAAAAGTGAAGTCGTCACAGTGCAGCTTCAATTATTTTGAATGGATGGACATTTATTAAAAAAACATTTGAAAAGGCGAAGTCTGTCGGAATACATCAAGTCAGATATTGACCACATTATAAAACAAGGAGCATAAACCTGGTATCACACAGGAAGCAATGCACTTTTCTCTATACATCCTTGAAAATGGCAATGTTAAAGAAATGGTCCTGGGGAATGTGATTGTTGTGTTGCATCGTTCTGTTAAACTTTGCCATTACCTGAATGATGTTGTTGATGCAACCCGTGCAGTTACTACAGAGTGCGGGTCACACTCCATGACTGTAAGAGTGGAAGTCGAGCCTGATTTCATGGGCACGATTTACGCACAGGACCACGAGGACAGCTGCCAGTTTACCAATACTTCTCAGGATCCCACGATCTACATTTACGAGTTTTTCCACTTGAACTCATCCTCATACGGGGAATGCGGGCAAACTTTCACTACCGCGGTACGCATGATTATGATCATGATTACCAAGCATACATATATATATATATATATATATATGTATGCAATACAGTGAACACACCGTTCGTTTCAGAAGCTGGAAGACGCTTGGTTGTATGCCGCTTTTTGTCGGTCAGGTTGAACGTCAGAAACTAATAGTTTGTGGATTTGATTTTTAAGGGTGTCAATGGGTTACAAGCCGTGCAATAAACAATTCCCAAAACAATGGTAATTTTCAAAAAGCATACCTCATTTAACCAGAAGTTTAAGGTCTCGTAGCGAAAATTCTATGCACAGACTTGCGTTTCTTTAGACATGTAGCTAAGTAGAGCTGGACAGTGAGGACGAGCTATTACTTCTCTTATTTAAAACATCTCTCATAGATATAGTATAATATTTTAATTTTATTTTCTCGGCAGGGAAACAATAGCCGTGAGTTCTCAGCGACAACCATCGTGCAGTTCAATCCGAGTGTGTTAGTGGCCTCCGACTTGAGTCACACGTCCTCGTGCGCTTTTAACAACGATATCTCTGTGCGTACGCAGCTGGGGAACATCAATGGGTCTGGGTGAGTAAGACATGCACGCTTATTATTCAAGGAGGCCCAATGTTTAAGGGTGAGAAATAGTAGACATAAGGCATATTATCCAGAATGCCCAATGGCTAAAGTCGAGTAAGACATGCAAGCTTATTATTCAAGGAGGCCCAATGGTTCCGAGTGAGAAATAGTAGACATAAAGGCATATTATCCAGAATGCCCAATGGCTAAAGTCGAGTAAGACATGCAAGCTTATTATCCAAGGAGACCCAATGGTTCCGAGTGAGAAATAGTAGACATAAAGGCATATTATCCAAGAATGCCCAATGGCTAAAATCGAGTAAGACATAAACGCATACTATCCAAGGAGGTCCAATGGTTCAGTGTGAAAGACATACATTCATATTATTCAAGGAGACTTAAATGGCTCAGAGCGAGCGAGACATAAACGCATATTTTCCCAAGAGACTCAATGAATCAGAGTGAGTAAGACATACAGGCATATTATCCAAGGAGACTCAATGAATCAGAGTGAGTAAGACATACAGGCATATTATCCAAGGAGACCCAATGAATCAGACTGAGTAAGACATACAGGCATAGTATCCAAGGAAAATTATTGAATCAGAGTGAGTAAGACATACAGCCATATTATCCAAGGAGACTCAATGAATCAGTGAGTAAGACATACAGGCATATTATCCAAGGAGACTCAATGAATCAGAGTAAGACATACAGGCATATTATCCAAGGAGACTCAATGAATCAGAGTGAGTAAGACATACTGGCATATTATCCAAGGAGACTCAATGAATCAGAGTGAGAAGAACATATTAAAGGCATATTATCCAAGGAAAATCAATGGTTCTGGGCGAGTAAGACATAAAGCTGATAGCTGTTCATACGTTCACACATTTGTTTGTCCGTAGTGGTTGGCGGCTGGAGGCAGTGCATACTTCATTATAACAGTGTCTGAGATGTTTTGGTTTATTTAACTTTCCCCCCCCCCAAATTCTGGTTCTATTTAAAAAAAACAACAACAAAAAAAAAAACACCACAGGATGACAAGACTTTTTTTGTGCATACAAATATATATGTATCAGGTTGAAAATGAATCTAATACTCCGTCACGGCGGAGGGCTGACCGTGCACCCAAAAGCGGACTCAACCAAATGGGTATTTTTTGAAAGCTTGGGGCCTGCCGAACATAAAAATCGATGTTAACAAGAAATATTCAAGGGCGCACTTTCTCTTTTCAGTCAAAATTCAACTATACCCTGAAGAGTGATGCACGAGCATTTCGGACGCTTGCCTCTGAAAAAAGAAGTTCTCAGCCAAATTACGAACTCGAACTGGTACGTTTTACATATAAATGTGTTAGTTGGTATCTTTTGATTATCACAAAACAATTTTCGACTGCTTTGGCCGAGGATGCTGGTGACAGTATCATTATTATGAACCCTACCCTAAATCCAGGAAAGACGTCGTCCAAAATGTAGGTAAGTTTTCATTAAAAATAATTTCACACAAGACTAGTATTGTTGTTTGGCTTCAATGGATATATTTTCGTCAAATATGATGTCTTTACATAATATCTGTAAAATATGAATGGATTTGAACCATATACTATGTCACTATGACCTTCCAATCTTCCTAACCCCCAGCCCAGTAAAGCGTGCGAGACGTTTCCTGAACAAATGTCGCTTTGTGGTGCGAGTTCAGTGTGACATGATTAGTTTCCAGAACCCCATTTCTGACTTTCGAAGTTTATCTACATACATTTAGCAATGCATGAGCAAAATATGACAACTTAATGGTGCCTTCTGGTTTAATGCTATGGTAAAAATTCTTGTGATAGTGTTTACAGCTTGAAACAAAACATAACAGAGCGGAGTAGTCTTCCTCAATCTGGTTCAGAGCATAATGTATTTCTATTTTCAGAGGTAGCATTATTTCTGATAAGAGCTAGAGCCAATTATAATGATGCTGAATATTTGAAAAATGAACTTTGTGACTCATCTGAGTAGCAGAAGAGCTTTCGTGATCGTCAGCGTAAGGCTGGCTGTCTTCAAGGCAATTCCTAGATGAACAACTTAACACTGCGTTCGATTATTCGCCCGTTTCTTAAGCTAGAGCTTTGAAACTGTACACGCGACTAGGGCTACATGAACGCTTTACAATACATACAATATAGTTGACTCTCGCGTTATTTAAAGGTCACAACAAGGTCATTACCAGGCAAAAACGAGGGAAAACCGACGGAAAGTACCATTTTCTGCAACTGTTTGTTAGAAAAAGCTTTCAAATTCAATTATTTTGGGGGGATTAACGCATCTCTAGACATGACAATCATCCGATTATCAGACATCAATTGTGGAGGTCACGACAAGGTCATTACCAGGCAAACAAGAGGCGAAGCCTTCAAGGCTCACGTAAAAAATCGACAAACAGTAACACAAACTCAATCACTCCGTCACACATACACACACACACACACACACACACACACACACACACACACACACACACACACACACACACACACACACACACACACACAGTAAGCATAGGTGAAACTATGCAAGAAAGCGAGACCCTGGATCTGCCAAGAAGTCTCGGCCCGCTCACAATAACAATGACCGAGACTTTCAGTAATTCCTTTGCGTGACGTCTAACCCTCTTACGTCATAATGTGACGTCTTCAAATAGTTTCTATCACACACGTCGAACACTTTTGACCGAGACTGACGTAATCCATAGACTCGGAAATGTTAAAGTTTCTACCACAGACATACACACATACATACATACATACGCACGCACAGACAGACAAAGTTTATCATCGCATAGGCTACACTTACGTGAGCCAAAAACGAGGGAAAACCGAGGGAAAATACCATTTTCTGCAACTTGTGTGAAATTAAAAGCTTTCAAACTCCATCTTCTTCTGGTATTGGCGCATCTCTAGGCATGACAATCATCTGATTAACAGTCCTCAATTTTCAAGGTCACTACCAGGTCATTACCAGATAGAACCGAGAGAAAACCGAGAAAAAATACCATTTTCTATAACTTTTTTGTAAGTAAGAGCTTATAAACTCCATCTTCTTCTGGGATTAGCGCTGATTTCTATGACCCTGAAGTCCGAGGAAAGTTTTCTTGGCCCATGCCTAGTTTGAAGGTCATGACAAGGTCAAGTTTACACGTTTTCTATTTGTGTTCGGCTATTTTCTAAGCTAAAGCTGTTGAGGCAGATTCATGACATCTTCCTTCGCCCACAGGGGCTCTAGGGGGGTGGGCGGGGCTGGATGTAATAGGGGTAGAAGAGAAGGGGAGAGAGAAGAAAAAGTCAATGTTAAGGTGTTCATCTACCGATAGCCTTGCGGTCTGCAAGCCTGACTCTGAGGATCACACCGGCTGTCCTGGCACTCAGACGAGTCATAAAGTTGATATATTTTCCGTCGTTTTACCCAGTAATGACCTTGTTGTGTGACCTTTAAATATTACGAGAGTCAACAATATTTGTTTCATGTCTTATAATGCCCTACACGTGTGTAAAATCCCATCCTTGTCATGACCTTCAAAGTAGGCATGGGTCAAGAAAACTTTCCAAAGACTTCAGGGTCATTGAAATCAGCGCTAATCCTAGAAGAAGATGGAGTTTATAAGCTCTTACTTACAAAAAAGTTGCAGAAAATGGTATTTTCCCTCGGTTTTCCCTCGGTTTTATCTGGTAATGACCTTGTTGTGACCTTGAAAATTTAGGACTGTTAATCAGATGATTGTCATGTCTAGAGATGCGCCAATACCAGAAGAAGATGGAGTTTGAAAGCATTTACTTACACACAAGTTGCAGAAAATGGTATTTTCCCTCGGTTTTCCCCAGTAATGACCTTGTCGTGACCTCCACAATTCATGACTGTTAATCAGATGATTGTCATGTCTAGAGATGCGCTAATCCCAGGAAACAATTGAATTTGAAAGTTCATTCTTACAAACAGTTGCAGAAAATGGTACTTTCCCTCGGTTTTTCTTCGGTTTTACCTGGTGATGACCTTGTTGTGTGACCTTTAAATATTACGAGAGTCAACAATATTTGCGTTATGTCTCATAAATCCCAAGACGTGTGCAAAGCTAGTTGTAGTTAAGCTTTAGCTTCGAAAATAGCTGACGTCCAGAAAGTATTTTATTTGATCGTAAAAGATATTCCCAAATAGAAAACGTGTAAATTTGACCTTGTCATGACCTTCAAAGTAGGCATGGGTCAAGAAAACTTTCCTCGGACTTCAGGGTCATTGAAATCAGCGCTAATCCCAGAAGAAGATGGAGTTTATAAGCTCTTACTTACAAAAAAGTTATAGAAAATGGTATTTTCCCTCGGTTTTCTCTCGGTTCTATCTGGTAATAACCTTGTTGTGACCTTGAAAATTGAGGACTGTTAATCAGATGATTGTCATGCCTAGAGATGCGCCAATACCAGAAGAAGATGGAGTTTGAAAGCTTTTACTTACACACAAGTTGCAGAAAATTGTATTTTCCCTCGGGTTTCCCTCGTTTTTACCCGGTAATGACCTAGTCGTGACCTCCACAATTGATGTCTGATAATCGGAATATTGTCATGTCTAGAGATGCGTTAATCCCAGGAAACAATTGAATTTGAAATCTTTTTCTTGCAAACAGTTGCAGAAAATAGTACTTTCCTTCGGTTTTCCCTCGTTTTTGCCTGGTAATGACCTTGTTGTGACCTTTAAATAACGCGAGAGTCAACTATATTTTACGTATTGTAAAGCGTACATGTAGCCCTAGACGCGTGTAAAGTCTCAAAGCTCTAGCTTAAGAAACGGGCGAATAATCGAACGCAGTGTTAAGTTGTTCATCAAGGAATTGCCTTGAAGACAGCCAGCCTTACGCTGACGATCACGAAGGCTCTCTTGCTACTCAGATGAGTCACAAAGTTCATTTTTCAAATATTCAGCATCATTATATTGGCTCTAGCTCTTATCAGAAATAATGCTACCTCTGAAAATAGAAATACATTATGCTCTGAACCAGATTGAGGAAGACTATTCCCATCTGTTATGTTTTGTTTCAAGCTGTAAACACTATCACTAGCAATTTTACCATAGCATTAAACCAAACGGCACCATTAAGTTGTCATATTTTGCTCGTGCATTGCTAAATGTATGTAGATAAACTTTGAAAGTCAGAAATGGGGTTCTGGAAACTAATCATGTCACACTGAACTCGCACCACAAAGCGACATTTGTTCAGGAAACGTCTCGCACGCTTTACTGGGCTGGGGGTTAGGAAGATTGGAAGGTCATAATGACATAGTATATGGTTCAAATCCATTCATATTATACAGATATTATGTAAAGACATCATACTTGACGAAAATATATCCATTGAAGCCAAACAACAATACTAGTCTTGTGTGAATTTATTTTTAATCAAAACTTACCTACATTTTGGACGAAGTCTTTCCTGGATTTAGGGTAGGGTTCATAATAATGATACTGTCACCAGCATCCTCGGCCAAAGCAGTCGAAAATTGTTTTGTGATAATCAAAAGATACCAACTAACACATTTATATGCAAAATGTACCAGTTTGAGTTCGTAATTTGGCTGAGAACTTCTTTTTTCAGAGGCAAGCGTCTGAAATGCTCGTGCATCACTCTTCAGGGTATAGTTGAATTTTGACTGAGAAGAGAAAGTGCGCCCTTGAATATTTCTTGTTAACATCGATTTTTATGTTTGGCAGGTCCCAAGCTTTCAAAAAATACCCATTTGGTTGAGTCCGCTTTTGGGTGCACGGTCAGCCCTCCGCCGTGACGAGTATAAGCAATTGTGAGAGAAGTCTGAAAAACATAATCTCTGATCCAATGCCGCCATTTAACCCCACCGGTGGTGCTGGCGGATGCACTAGCAGAATGAGTAATTTGAATACTTTTCCACGGCTTTGCTTTTTAACAGCATAAACCTTGCACAAAGTGAGAGCTCGGCTGAAGGGAGATTTTCTGAGTTTTACCGCTTTGGTGTTTCTGCCCTCGACCCGGAAGGCAATGGCGCGGAACTGTCGGGAAGTGAAGAGGTGACTGTTGGGACCCGCCTCAAGCTGTTCGCAATGGTACTCCATAATTCAAGTAAGTGATCGAGGCATTGATGGGTTGATAACATCCTGAACTCGGGTCAAAATGAGTCTTCGGGTCTCATTTATCCCTGACAGGATGCCTTTGTTTTCCTTCTCTGGAGAGGAAATCAATTTTGTACATATTTAGAGCTTTTCGTAATGTGTTATTGATATAAGCAGATTCGTGATCGTCGATAATAATTTTTCATGGTGTTGTGTAATTTTTTAATTTAGAAAGGAATTGTTATGTAAGACAGTTTCAAGCGAGCTATCTTTCGGGGATGTATTTACTGTGCAAACAACGCTAAATATGGCAAAAGTGTCACGTGATAATCAACTGTGGCTACAAAGCAGACGATACTTTTTTCCGTAGCCAGTTGGGAGTGATGCAATAATATAGCTATTCTGATGGACACGTGGGGGAATTCGGGGGCTGTGATTGGATGGTCTCTTCCGATCATCAAAGCATAATGCTACGGAAGTCGGCCATTTTTTGCCACTATCCAAAAGCATATTGGCAACAACAAAGACGCATGGTTCCGGTTTACCCATCTGTACCACACGATGTTTTAATCGACAACAGCATACACTGACAACTTGAAATTCTTCTCGGGTATGTTTTTCAGCTTTACAAATGTTGATAGCATACCCTTTTCTGCTAACTTCCCGATGAAACAGGACTAAACCGGAACCAATTATTTTCTGTCCATAAACACCACAAAATGCCCAAAGTCGAAAGATGTAGTACAAACAGGGGAGTAAAACGGAACAGCCGTTTTTGTGTGCCTGTGTGAGCTCAGTTGCATGCCGACTGACACAAACTTTCGCATTCGGCTTTTCTTATCTCGTAACTCCACACTAAATACCCCACTTCCCCTCTGAAGTATTGATGTACAACCCATGGCACTAACATTCATGTAGTCGTTTATATATATATGAGGCTTATATCGCGCGTATTCCGTGGGTACAGTTCTAAGCGCAGGGATTTTTTATTTTTTTATTTTATTCATTTTATGCAATTTATATTGCGCACATATTCAAGGCGCAGGGATTTATTTATGCCGTGTGAGATGGAATTTTTTTTTTACACAATACATCACGCATTCACATCGGCCAGCAGATCGCTGCCATTTCGGCGCATATCCTACTTTTCACGGCTAATTATTCCAAGTCACACGGATATTTTGGTGGACATTTTTATCTATGCCTATGCAATTTTGCCAGGAAAGACCCTTTTGTCAATCGTGGGATCATTAACGTGCACACCCCAAAGTAGTGTAGTCGTTTATAACTGAGGTTGAACAATTCGCTTCATGACGAGACAAGTATAAATGCCATTCACCCAAACTGAAAACTTCGCTGCCGTCTGCTCGCGTTGTACGGATTAGCTGTTCTCTTCTCCTCCTCTTGTTGCATCCTAGTTCTTCAGTTGTTTCTAGTTTTCCGTTGATGTTGTGTTTTGGTCTTCTTCATAAGTTGTCTTGTTCAAAATTTAAAAAAAACTCAAACTTCTTTTTTGTTGTATACGAATGAACTAATAAAAAGCTGTTTAACAGCTGTGTTGTCAAATCGAGTTTTTTTCCAAAGTCAGTGTGGCGCCTGCGCAAAACTAATGCGCATAAGAAACGGCGTCTGCTATCAAAACCTAAGATCAACGCATCGACGCAAAAACTGTCATTTTGTAAGTTTGGAACAACAAATCAAGGTCAGAACAGCTATATAATCGCTATTGTGTTTTCAGCATAGCAATAGGGTCCGATATTTAGACGAGACAAGTATAATGCCGACGAGTCGAAGACGAGTCGCATTATACTTGTTCGAGTCTAAATATCGGACCTTATTCCCCCCTCTGCTTCTTTACCTCTGTAAACTTGTAGGGGTAGTTATTTTTCGATAATGACCCAGCAACCAAACAAATAACGACCCAGCAACAGCCTGAATCCTCGATAGTGCAATGGGTTGAGAAGTTGTTCTGTTTCGGTACTACTTTTTGCGACTGAAAAGTTCCGAACGCTCTAACGTACGAAGTATACATCTCTGGAGCAAACAATACAAACATACCGCATAACAGGCCTGAACACATGAATCTTCATATAAAATCCATGAGTTCGGTTGTTTTCTAAATCTAGATTTGCCGTGCTCAAACGTTCATCACAAGCAATTTCCCGCAAGGCAAGTAACTCATACTTTGTCTAGCGACAAGAGTAGTTCCCCTTCTTTTCACTCAGTTTCTTCGACAACAGACTGCAATCCGACGGTCAGTTTTCAACAATATTTCATTTAATAAACAGATCACACGCAACCAAATGCACACATCTCATCAATTTAAACAACATAAAGCGGTTTCATACACTATTTTCCCCAGAAAACTGAACTTCATACAGTTTTTAACGTTGGAACACGGGTGCAAAAGTTCGTCTGTCTGAGACTCGGCGTGTAACCTCTACCTATTGCTACGCTGAAAACACAATAGCTGTTAATATCACGGTCTCCTTCCCACAGCAGTCTAAAAATTTCGACTTGTTTTGACCTTAGAACGATGTCTTTATCATAACTGTGAAGATTAGAACGGAGATCACTGTCGAAGTCGGCCATTCTACAATCACGTTTGTCTTTCGTCTGTTATCAGAAACATTAGTGAAAAACATATGGGAGGTAACTCTGTATTCTTGTTTTGATAGATTTCCCTTTAATGCGCGTAGTAGTTATTCATCCTGTCAGAGAGACCTGAGTGATAGCATGGACGGATGATTATCAGAATGGGGTTGATAAATGGATGGTCGGATGAAAAAAAGCATTGGTTTAATGAATGCTTGGATACATTGATTAAAAGATGCTGCTGCTGCGCTGATGATGATGATGATGATGATGATGATGATGATGGTGGCGGTGGTGATGATGATGATGATGATGATAATGATGATGCGACGATGATGATGATGGTAATGATGATGATTGATGATGATTGATGATGATGATGATGATGCTGCTGCTGCTGCGATGATGATGATGATTGATGATGATGGTAATGATGATGATTGGTGATGATGAAGAGG
>NC_090253.1:1925518-1938018 GCF_037325665.1 Littorina saxatilis
GAAATCGCTCCACACACAGACACACACACACACGCATGCCGCACACATACACACAAACACACACATATGCACTCACGAACGCTCGCACACACGCAAGCACACACACACACACACACACACACACACACACACACACACACACACACACACACACACACACACACACACACACACATACATATATATATATATCAGAAGTTGTGAAAGAAACAATTGAAAGTCAGAAGAGACTTTCTTTTGAGATTTGTTAAAATCTCTTAGCAGAGCAAAAGAGAGAGGAAAAAAAACAAGTCGCGTAAGGCGAAAATACAACATTTAGTCAAGTAGCTGTCGAACTCACAGAATGAAACGGAACGCAATGCAACGCAGCAAGACCGTATACTCGTAGCATCGTCAGTCCACCGCTCATGGCAAAGGCAGTGAAATTGACAAGAAGAGCGGGGTAGTAGTTGCGCTAAGAAGGATAGCACGCTTTTCTGTACCTCTCTTCGTTTTAACTTTCTGAGCGTGTTTTTAATCCAAACATATCATATCTATATGTTTTTGGAATCAGGAACCAACAAGGAATAAGATGAAAGTGTTTTAAAATTGATTTCGACAATTTAATTCTGAAAATAAGTTTTATATATTTAATTTTCAGAGCTTGTTTTTAATCCAAATATAACATATTTATATGTTTTTGGAATCAGCAAATGATGGAGAATAAGATGAACGTAAATTTGGATCGTTTTATAAAAGAAATATTTTTTTTACAATTTTCAGATTTTTAATGACCAAAGTCATTAATCAATTTTTAAGCCACCACGCTGAAATGCAATGCCGAAGTCCGGGCTTCGTCGAACAATACTTGACCAAAATTTCAACCAATTTGGTTGAAAAATGAGTGCGTGACAGTGCCGCCTCAACTTTCACGAAAAGCCGGATATGACGTCATCAAAGACATTTATCAAAAAAATGAAAAAAACGTATGGGGATATCATACCCAGAAACTTTCATGTCAAATTTCATAAAGATCGGTCCAGTAGTTTGGTCTGAATCGCTCTACACGCACGCACACACACACACACACACACACACACACACACACACACACACACAGACACATACACACACACATACACCACGACCCTCGTCTCGATTCCCCCCTCGATGTTAAAACATTTAGTCATAACTTGACTAAATGTAAAAAGTATATATGTACGACGTAAGTGCTAGTAATTCTTCACAAGGTATCTGCTAATCTTTGAGGCAATATTACTTTTAACAACAACAACAACAACAACAACAACAACAACAGCAGCAGCAACAGCAACAACAACAACAACAACAACAACAACAAACAGCCAGAGCACACAAGTGTTTTTCAGTCTTGAGAGAGCACGGCTAACCACAACCAGTCGCGCTGCACCAGGGCCGGACTAGGCTAAGAGGAGGGGGGGGGGGGGGGGTTGCTAGAGGTGGTCCAGGGGGATATCCCCCCTGACGGCAGGGGCGGATCAGTTGATTGTATGGGGGGGTGGGGTTCAAAAGTATATTGTGAAGATATGGGTGTGAAGGCGCAAAGCGCCGAGCCGACGGCGCGAAGCGCCTAGCTTGCTAGGGGGGTCCGGGGGCATGCCCCCCCGGAAAATTGTGAAAAAAAGGATGCAAAATGGTGCAATCTGGTGCATTCTGAGAATGGTTTAAAGCCATATGTACTCGATGACTATACACGCTAATTGCTTTACCAACAGCTGGAGACAGACTAAATTAAGTTCCCTGCAAAATATTGTGGTCTAGGACCCCTTAAATGTTGAGATATTTGAATTTTTATTTTGATCTGGATCGTCCTATTTATAGATTTGGCAACACATGTAACGTTGATGCAAGGGAGAGAACACCGCGGCTTTGTTGACATCCTCACTTTTTCAGAGGCTAGAACAAGCTGTAATGCATGTATTATGGTCCGCGCATGGTGACGTATCGTCATTATATGGTCTTATGGTGCGTTTGACATCGATTGTGTGCAAACTACACTTTGTAAACACGGGAGTGCGTTAGTATGCCTTTAAACTGTTTTAACGTTTGTGCATTATTTACAAAAAACGCATATTGAGTAAACAACAACAAGCATAATGCTTATAGTGGTGTTCACTATTTCTAGAAAATTACATATAATATAAATGGCGGCTATTGTACAGTTTAACTGAAAAGGTTGCAAACATGAAAAGAAAATTGAATGAAAATTGTACATCAAAACAAAAATCCGTTTGGGAATACATATATAATATTTATGGTGTTTGCGAGTAAGAGATAGGGAGGGAGAGAGGGAGGGAGGGAGGGAGGGAGGGGGAGAGTGGGAGAGAGGGGGAGAGTGAGAGAGAGAGAGGGAGAGAGTTTGTTTGTTTGTTTGTTTATTTGTTGCTTAACGTCCAGCCGACTACGCAGAGCCATATCAGGACGAGGAAGGGGGGGATGAAGGGGGCCACTTGTCAAGCGATTCCTGTTTACAAATGCACTAACCCATTACTTGTGTCCCAGCAGGCTTTAGTAAAACTAAATTAATACCTACTGGAAGATTACCAGTTTCCAGTATGTTAAAATAGGCTTAACCTATCTACTGCTGGACTTACATCAGAACACTAACAGATTAAACTATACATGAATCGCGAGACAAGCGGCAAGAGAAGAGATTTTTGGAAAAAATACAGGTGAATGAGCAAGAAGGCAGAAAAAAAGAAAAGAATTCATGAAGAAAAAGAGAGCATGACAGGAAAGAGGAACCAAAAATCTACCTAACAGCAAACTAGAAAGCTCCTGCGGTTCCAAAAACAGGAGGGGCCTTTAATTTCATAACCGCAGTGCCCCACTGTAAAATAAAGAAATGCATACCTCATTCAATATTTTCATATTTTTATATTTATAAGGTGGGTCCGGAAACCCTAGAACCCCCACCCCCACTCGTCCGCCCCTGGGCGGGGTCAAGGGGCAGAGCCCCTTGTGGGGGTCAGGGGGCGAAGCCCCCTGAAACTGATGGGTAGGTCATATTCTGAGATAAGAAAATGGTCGCTCCTTGCATGAAACGGCATAAAATAAGCAATAATAAAAAATGTTTTAAATAAGTAAGGTACATGTTCAGGCTAGGGGGGGGGGGGGGGGGGTTGCGCAACCCCCATAACCCCCCCGGTAGTCCGGCCCTGCTGCACTGAGCTAGTGACTAAGACAGCGAAAGCTTTGACCCAGTTTGAACACTGGCTGAGATTAAACAAGTCGCGAAAGGCGAAAATACAACATTTAGTCAAGTAGCTGTCGAACTCACAGAATGAAACTGAACGCAATGCAACGCAGCAAGACCGTATACTCGTAGCATCGTCACTCCACCGCTCATGCTTGTGGCAAAGGCAGTGAAATTGACAAGAAGAGCGGTTTAGTAGTTGCGCTGAGAAGGATAGCACGCTTTTCTGTACCTCTCTTTGTTTTAACTTTCTGAGCGTGTTTTTAATCCAAACATATCATATCTATATGTTCTTGGAATCAGGAACCGACAAGGAATAAGATGAAAGTTTTTTTAAATTGATTTCGAAAATTTAATTTTGATAATAATTTTTATATTTTTAATTTTCAGAGCTTGTTTTTAATCCAAATATAACATATTTATATGTTTTTGGAATCAGAAAATGATGGAGAATAAGATAAACGTAAATTTGGATCGTTTTATAAATTTTTTTTTTTTTTTACAATTTTCAGATTTTTAATGACCAAAGTCATTAATTCATTTTTAAGCTACCACGCTGAAATGCAATACCGAAGTCCGGGCTTTGTCGAAGACTACTTGACCAAAATTTCAACCAATTTGGATGAAAAATGAGAGCGTGACAGTGCCGCCTCAACTTTCACGAAAAGCCGGATATGACGTCATCAAAGACATTTATCGAAAAAAAGAAAAAAACGTTCGGGGATATCAATCCCAGGAACTCTCATGTCAATTTCATAAAGATCGGTCCAGTAGTTTGGTCTGAATCGCTCTACACGCACGCACACACACACACACACATACACACACACATACACCACGACCCTCGTTTCGATTCCCCCTCTATGTTAAAACATTTAGTCAAAACTTGACTAAATGTAAACAAGTCGCGTAAGGCGAAATTACTACATTTAGTCAAGCTGTGGAACTCACAGAATGAAACTGAACGTAGTCCGCCGCTAGTGCAAAAGGCAGTGAAAGTGACGAGCTTGTTTGGCGCGGTAGCGATTGCGCTGTGCTTCATAGCACGCTTTACTGTACCTCTCTTCGTTTTAACTTTCTGAGCGTGTTTTTAATCCAAACATATCATATATGTTTTTGGAATTAGAAACCGACAAGGAATAAGATGAAATAGTTTTTAAAACGATTTCGGAAATTTAATTTTGATCATAATTTTTATATTTTTAATTTTCAGAGCTTGTTTTTAATCCAAATATAACATATGTATATGTTTTTGGAATCAGAAAATGACGAAGAATAAGATGAAATTGTTTTTGGATCGTTTAATGAAAAAATAATTTTAATTACAAGTTTCCGATTTTTAATGACCAAACTCACTCATTAGTTTTTAAGCCACCAAGCTGAAATGCAATACCAAACCCCGAGCTTTGTCGAAGATTGCTTTGCCAAAATTTCAATCAATTTGATTGAAAAATGAGGGTGTGACAGTGCCGCCTCAACTTTTACAAAAAGCCGGATATGACGTCATCAAAGGTATTTATCGAAAAAAAGAAAAAAACGTCCGGGGATATCATACCCAGGAACTCTCATGTCAAATTTCATAAAGATCGGCCCAGTAGTTTAGTCTGAATCGCTCTACACACACACACAGACAGACAGACAGACAGACACACACACACACACACATACACCACGACCCTCGTCTCGATTCCCCCCTCTATGTTAAAACATTTAGTCAAAACTTGACTAAATGTAAAAAGAAAGAAAAATCTGTACACTACACCGGCTGACACGTGGGGGGCGTTCGAGGTCACTGGGCCCTGTAATGTTATGTCGATATTCGGCGTTTTGCACGAGAAACAAAATGTCTGTCCAGTTAACGCTTGTTATCATATGAACAAGTGTGAAAAGACATGAGCTTTTCAGAACCTTCTGTTTACAGTGATAGACTTATAGGTAAACATTTTCAAACATGTAGACTGCCAAGAAAGGTTAAAAACTTGCGTTGGTCTCGGATAGTGATATCGGTTGAAAAGACGTGAACAAACCACAACTAATAACCAACCAACCTCGCCTCTTTCTCGCAAATGTGTGACCAACCGTTGCGTTAATTATTTCAGATGGTTCTGTCACTGTGCAGCTTGCTGCTACCTCTGACAGGAGCCTGTAGACTTAACCAACCTCGCCTCTCTCTCTCTCTCTCTCTCTCTCTCTCTCACACATTTGTGACCAACCGTCGCGTTAATTATTTCAGATGGTTCTGTCACTGTGCAGCTTGCTGCTACCTCTGACAGGAGCCTGTAGACTTAACCAACCTCGCCTCTCTCTCTCTCTCTCTCTCTCTCTCACACATTTGTGACCAACCGTCGCGTTAATTATTTCAGATGGTTCTGTCACTGTGCAGCTTGCTGCTACCTCTGACAGGAGCCTGTAGACTTAACCAACCTCGCCTCTCTCTCTCTCTCTCTCTCTCTCTCTCTCTCTCTCTCTCTCTCTCTCTCTCTCTCTCTCTCTCACACATTTGTGACCAACCGTCGCGTTAATTATTTCAGATGGTTCTGTCACTGTGCAGCTTGCTGCTACCTCTGACAGGAGCCTGTAGACTTAACCAACCTCGCCTCTCTCTCTCTCTCTCTCTCTCTCTCTCTCTCTCTCTCTCTCTCACACATTTGTGACCAACCGTTGCGTTAATTATTTCAGATGGTTCTGTCACTGTGCAGCTTGCTGCTACCTCTGACAGGAGCCTGTAGACTTAACCAACCTCGCCTCTCTCTCTCTCTCTCTCTCTCTCTCTCTCTCTCTCTCTCTCTCTCTCTCACACATTTGTGACCAACCGTTGCGTTAATTATTTCAGATGGTTCTGTCACTGTGCAGCTTGCTGCTACCTCTGACAGGAGCCTGTAGACTTAACCAACCTCGCCTCTCTCTCTCTCTCTCTCTCTCTCTCTCTCTCTCTCTCTCTCTCTCTCACACACATTTGAGAACAATCGTTGCGGACATTATTTCAGAGGATTCTGTCGCTGCGCAACCTGCTGCTGACTTGGCCCAGTGCCTGAAGAATCACACGATGCAATCTATCATGGTCGCCTTGGGCGTGCTGCTCATCGCTCTGCTGATGGTGGTCGTCACCCTCGTCGTTCTCTTCTGTCGCCGTCGTCGTTGTTGCCATTGTGGCGATGAAGGAAAGCGGGTGGACGACGGTCTGTCCATGAGATCCTCAGTCCAGAAGCTGGGGCCTGGTCACCTGACAAAGTATCGTGGCTGAAGAGTGTGGATTGCGAAAATTCAGTCTTGATATTGGGCATGACCACAATTTATTTGGACATTTCTGTCTGTCGGCATGTCTGTCACTGTGCCTGTCTGACGTCGTGTTAGCTTGCCTGTCTCTCTGTATGTCTGTCAGTCTGTTTGTCTGCCTGATTGCCTGTCTGCCTGCCTGTCTTTTTGATTGCTTACTACTATTTAACACTTTTCTTCTATGTTCCAAGCAAATGTGGTAAGGCAGGTCAGAAGTAACACCACTTCCTGGGAAGATTGTTTTAAAGCCGTTACACGTTTTTAAACTTACATCAAAAACAAAACGTGACTACAGTGAGTTTTGAGAGGCACTCAGCAGCAATCGCTTTGGCTTTGTAAATAACGCACAACTTCCATGTTTTCTCTTTTGTATACATGACAAGGAGATTGACACCATTTATTATATTCAAATGAAAATGTGATAGTATTTTTTTCTGTCTATGTGATACAAGTGTATACATTCTCCTGAGTGAAAGCACGTTCCCTGTATCTTACACAAAAATATGTGAAAAGAGAGAGAACTGATGAAAACTCCAGGTTAACTTGGCTCTTTTTTGTCACACACAGCTAGAATTGTCTCCATAGGCCCTTTCTCGTCTCGTTGAAAACATTCAAAAGATTAATCTAATTGCCTTTGAAAAGCCTAAAGAGAGGGTGGTACAACAAAAGATCATGTCCCTTTTCATCTTTGCTTCATGTTTAAACATTGAAGGTTCTTTTATCACGGAGAACGGATAATGCGCACAGGGTTGAATACTATTGTTCCAATACTCGATTTTAAAAGTATTTTAATTCATCTCACACAGTACAATGATGCATCTGACAAGTACAAACTCTTATGCTTACTTTCAGCATTTCAACATCAAACTACTTTCTTTTTGAAAAAAACAACGATTCAGTTATCTGACGAGCAGGCTTTTTTCATACGAAATTATCTTCAATGACTAGTGTTGGGTGTGTATTTTAGGCTTTTTGTTTTTGGTTTTTTGAGGGGTGGGGGGGGGGGGGGGTTAGACTTCGGTTGATTCCTTATTAGTCTCTTCCACAACAATCAAACATACCACAATTTTTGTTGTTACTGGATTGCGTATTTATTTTGTAGTAGTGTTTATTTTGTAGTAGTGTTTATTTTGTAGTAGTGTTTATTTTTAAGAGGAATTCAAATTTGATTTTTGTGCATTAATCTTGCAGATAAATATATTCTACAGTTGACAGGGTTTGTATGTAGTGAGGTGTAAGGTCAATGAGAAACGTATTATATATAAATATATATATATATATATATTTTAATGTTAATAATGTTGTGGTGTTTCGTATGTCTTCGTGTTCATTCGGCACCACTGAAATTTATCGATCTCAGATAATACAGTGAATTTTATTTTATTCTATTTTATTTGAAATCCTGATTTTTTCTCTTTTTTCCAAAAAAAAAAAAGATTAATAAACTGGAGAAGGCTGAGTCTGTAATCCAAGACTTTGATAGGTATTAGTTGTGCCTCTCGGTGATATTTTCTGCTTGATTTAAACGACAAAAAGGCGGTTTGAACAAATGGGAACGTTTTGAACAATATTTGAAATTAACACTCATTTAAAGTAGTACAAAATGTATTTTTAAAGCATGCATTGGTCCCCATGTAGTGATAGGTCTTCAGAAGACCATGGCGGCACGCATCCGGTCCGATGTTAATTGGCCCGATGACTTGTTGGACCTGCGGCCCGACACATTATGCCGACATCGGGAAGATATCGTATATCGATTTCAGCGGGAAGACATCGGGACGATGTCGGCATAAGGTGTCGGGCCGCAGGTCCAACAAGCCATCGGGCCGATAAGCATCGGACCGGATGCGCGCCGCCATGGTACAGGTGTTCGGCCTCCTGTCGGCCGCCTATTTGCCTCTTTGCAAAAGTTTGTCGGGCCAACACCCGCGTCGTATCTTTTGACGTCACCGGCCCGACTTTTTGAGGGGTGTTCGGCCGATTATCGGCCGCGAATGTCTTGCTGGCTGGGTTGCCCTTCTTCTTCTTCTTCGTCTTCTTCTTCTTCTTCTTCTTCTTCTTCTTCTTCTTCTTCTTCTTCTTCTTCTTCTTCTTCTTCTTCTTCTTCTTGCTCTTCTTCTTCTTCTTCTTCTTCTTCTTCTTCTTCTTCTTCTTCTTCTTCTTCTTCTTCTTCTTGTTCTTGTTGTTCTTGTTCTTGCTCTTCTTCTTCTTCTTCTTCTTCTTCTTCTTCTTCTTCTTCTTCTTCTTCTTCTTCTTCTTCTTCTTCTTCTTCTTCTTCTTCTTTTTCTTCTTCTTCTTCTTCTTCTTCTTCTTCTTGTTCTTGTTCTTGTTGTTCTTGCTGTTCTTGTTGTTCTTATTGTTCTTGTTCTTCTTGTTGTTGTTGTTGTTGTTGTTGTTGTTGTTGTTGTTGTTGTTGTTGTTGTTGTTGTTCTTCTTCTTCTTCTTCTTGTTCTTGTTCTTCTTCTTCTTGTTCTTGTTCTTCTTCCTCTTGTTCTTCTTCTTATTCTTCTTCTTGTTCTTCTTGTTGTTCTTCTTGTTCTTGTTCTTCTTCTTGCTCTTCTTCTTCTTCTTCTTCTTCTTCTTCTTCTTCTTCTTCTATTTCTTCTTCTTCTTCTTCTTCTTCTTCTTCTTCTTCTTCTTCTTCTTCTTCTTCTTCTTCTTCTTCTTCTTCTTCTTCTTGTAGTTGTTGTTCATGTTCTTGTTCTTCTTGTTCTTGTTGTTTTTGTTGTTTTTGTTCTTGTTGTTCTTGTTCTTCTTCTTCTTGTTCTTCTTGTTGTTCTTCGTCTGGTTCTTCTTCTTGTTGTTCTTGTTGTTCTTGTTCTTGTTCTACTTCTTCTTCTTGTTCTTCTTGTTCTTGTTCTTGTTCTTGTTGTTGTTGTTGTTGTTGTTGTTCTTCTTGTTGTTCTTGTTCTTCTTCTTTTTCTTCTTCTTCTTCTTCTTCTTCTTCTTCTTCTTCTTCTTCTTCTTCTGCTTCTTCTTTGTTTCCGACCCCCACGTGACACGAATTTCAAAAACGTAGTGATTTGGTTCATGTGACTCTCAGTTGGAAATGTTTACACTTTGTTTGGGTTTTGTTTGTTTGTTTGTTGTTGAAATATTTACACCTGTGTGGGAAGCTTTTACTGGTGTCTTCATTTATTAATTTCTCATATAACACGCACTGTGCTTCAAGGGACTCGAATTCGACAAGTGTACCGATGCATCTAACCAGTTTACCGGTAATGATAACGTTTATTCAGATATGTCTTTAAGGCATAGTTATGAATCGGACGCACACAAACACATACGCTCACGTGCACGAACACACACACACAAACTCACACAAACACACACAGGCACAAGAAAAAGGCGTCCTTACATTTTTTGAAAACCCTTTAAATAACAGCAACGTTAAAAAAATAAAATGTTGTCGTTATATATGAGCACGTGTCACGCACACCTTACGCACACATTTAAAACCCATTAAACATGACACAGCAACACAGACTTCCAAAGACTTAAATGTGCATGCACATGGTTTTGTACATACATCTTTTATATAATGCTATATTACTGTTTCACGTAAGTTGCATTATTTCTGACCCAAACCTTCGTTCTGCATCATTGAACTTAATGTTGGTTTAAGAGACATTCAAACTTTTTTTATATTTATGATTGTAAACTTAACATCATTTTTTATCTCGTAATGTGCGCTACCGTTTTATCATGTTCTTATCAAACAATATGTTACTCTGCAACTATAAGAAATAGAATTAACGACAACACTTTCCACCTGTGCTTTTTAGATCGAGATTTGTGCTGTTAGGTAAATTCCAACATTAGGCATATGTCAAAACAATTGCTATTTCGGCAAAGTTCTTTACACTTTTATCAAATATTTTCGTATGCCTAGATTCAATATATTCGCCTTTTTTGTACCCAATGTTTTTGTGGTGTAGAATAAAATGGTTGACTTTTTAGATGTAGCTGAGCTCAGTTTCAGTTACAAAGACGATAAGATTTACGTCGTTCGTGTGGGTTTTTCTTGGCTTTGCTTTTACAATAAACATCGTGGGAAAACGTAACAGTGTCGTCTATGTGTGCTTGCGTCTGTCTGCCTATCTCTTGAAAAATGAACACACACTCTCCTGCTGATCATCTCTTCGGTAGCTCGTGCGACTGTACTTGAACTTCTGCAGACACTTCATGAGTGAACGTCCTTAACTTATGCAGACACTTCATGAGTTAACGTCCTTAACTTCTGGGGTGGTGTGCACGAGGCTAAACTTGGTGCCACCCACATGGGTGGTACGCAGCCGCGGGATCGGATTGGTTGAATTTGAGATTTGTTGTGATTTCAAACAGGTGGCACCCACTTCGTGCGCCTCAGCCTTGAGAACCAACGTTCTTGCCGTAGACTGAGCCTCAGCAAGTCTTTCCGAGCCAAGTTTATTATGTGTACCAATAGTGTTAGTCTGTCTGCCGACTTTAAACACCACTGGGTCGACGCACATGTAATGTTTTGTTTTGTCCTGCATTAAAGCTGCTTATAACTTACCATTCTTGTTTTTACATTGTCAAGTTTGGACATTTAGCCGTATGTCTGTTTTGGATTTCTGTACTACCTTCATATTATACATGTCATGGACAATGTTTAGGAAATAACTCTGTCAGGTTTAAATTGGCTGTGGAAGAATTGTGCACCTTGATACAGTGAGCCAAACAATGGCTGATGATAAACGGACTTCGTGGCGTGATCGAGCTCCGTTGTGGTACGTGTTGTAGTGTACGCTTGAACAGCAGCAACACGCACACACACACACACACACACACACACACACACACACACACACACACACGCACGCACGCATGCACACACCCACCCACGCACACGTAAACGAGCTCCGTTTTGTTTGTGTTGTAGTCTACGCTTGAACAGCAGCAACACACACAGACACACACAAGCACGAACGCACACACATACACACACACACGTTACGAAAGACAAGCAGACACACAAACACACGTGCGCCCAGTCGTGCGAGCAAGCATGCAGGTACACGTCCTCTTACACGAACACATAAACAACAACAACACACAGTCACGAACACATAGACACCCCCCTCACACACATCAGGGGCGGAGCAGTTAAGCCAGAGGGGGGGGGGGGGGGGTTACAACCTGGGGTCCAGGGGTAGACCCCTGCTGGGGTACAGGGTCAAGGCCCCGTTGGGGGGTCTGGGGGACGAAGCCTCCCTGAAGATGAAGAGTTTTAGCTATTTTATGAACAATTTATGGCTTATCCTTGATTTTAAACATGATCAACTGGTGTCAGCAGCCACTCATTTTAAAGTTAGTATTAAATCTTTTTTGTTTGGACAGCCGGGGGGAGGGGGGAAGGTGTCCGGAACCCCTGTAACCACCCCCCTAATCCGCCCCTGCACATAATGCACACATACTTCAACATTTTGTTAAACAGGAAGTTAAAAGTAGATTTATGTCTGATTATCTGTTTTTGTAGAAGGTGACATATACACACACAAATCATCAGAGAATCAATAGCAATATGAAAATGAATCAAATAGCATCCAACAAAAGTACAATTATAGTACAAATACTCCCCTTTGCTTCCCCTTTACTTGTAGAATTCCGTTTATCGCAGTTAATCATTTTAAACATTTTTTTTAACAAGAATACAGGAACACTTTATCTGAACATTTCACTACACCAACCCTAAAGTTTTGAGACAGTGCGCCAAGCAGGTTGTTAATGGATTTTTTAGCGAGTGACTATCTACAATTAGTGACCGGTAATTTCTAATGAGTTGGGGCATTCTGACCAATCACAGGATCTGTTTCATTAAAACCCAAACTCGATTGAATTACAATTGTTGATAACCACTCGCTAAAAAAGCCATTAACCACCTGCTGGCGAGGCGCATTGATACCTCAACTAGTCTCGGTTAGCTTTGAGGGTCATTTTACAAGTAGGAAATATAAAGGCCAACGAAATACCGAGACCATAAGGTATG
>NC_090253.1:1943018-2010518 GCF_037325665.1 Littorina saxatilis
ACAGACACACACACACAAACACACGCATGGACGCACGAACGCACACACGCACGCACGCACACATACACACACACACACATATACACACACCCACACACCACCTCCACCACCAATACCCTCATGTCGGTTTCCCGTCTATATTAAAACATTTAGTCAAAACGTAACTACATATTAAAAGCAACAACCCACACAGGTGTGTTAAGGTGTAATCAGTCACCTTCCCGTAAAGCAGAATGACCTGGATACTGTTAATGGTGTAATCAGTCACCTTCCCGTAAAGCAGAATGACCTGGATACTGTCACCTTCCCGTAAAGCAGAATGACCTGGATACTGTTAATGGTGTAATCAGTCACCATCCCGTAAAGCAGAATGACCTGGATACTGTTAATGGTGCAATAAGTCACCATCCCGTAAAGCAGAATGACCTGGATACTGTTAATGGTGCAATAAGTCACCATCCCGTAAAGCAGAACGACCTGGATACTGTTAATGGTGTAATCAGTCACCATCCCGTAAAGCAGAATGACCTGGATACTGTTAATGATGTAATCAGTCACCATCCCGTAAAGCAGAATGACCTGGATACTGTTAATGGTGCAATCAGTCACCATCCCGTAAAGCAGAATGACCTGAATACTGTTAATGGTGTAATCAGTCACCATCCCGTAAAGCAGAATGACCTGGATACTGTCACCTTCCCGTAAAGCAGAATGACCTGGATACTGTTAATGGTGTAATCAGTCACCATCCCGTAAAGCAGAATGACCTGGATACTGTTAATGGTGCAATAAGTCACCATCCCGTAAAGCAGAATGACCTGGATACTGTTAATGGTGCAATAAGTCACCATCCCGTAAAGCAGAACGACCTGGATACTGTTAATGGTGTAATCAGTCACCATCCCGTAAAGCAGAATGACCTGGATACTGTTAATGATGTAATCAGTCACCATCCCGTAAAGCAGAATGACCTGGATACTGTTAATGGTGCAATCAGTCACCATCCCGTAAAGCAGAATGACCTGAATACTGTTAATGGTGTAATCAGTCACCATCCCGTAAAGCAGAATGACCTGGATACTGTTAATGGTGCAATAAGTCACCATCCCGTAAAGCAGAATGACCTGGATACTGTTAATGGTGCAATAAGTCACCATCCCGTAAAGCAGAATGACCTGGATACTGTTAATGGTGTAATCAGTCACCTTCCCGTAAAGCAGAATGACCTGGATACTGTTAATGGTGTAATCAGTCAGCATCCTGTAAAGCAGAATGACCTGGATACTGTTAATGGTGTAATCAGTCACCATCCCGTAAAGCAGAACGACCTGGATACTGTTAATGGTGTAATCAGTCACCATCCCGTAAAGCAGAATGACCTGGATACTGTAATGGTGTAATCAGTCACCTTCCCGTAAAGCAGAATGACCTGGATACTGTTAATGGTGTAATCAGTCACCATCCCGTAAAGCAGAATGACCTGGATACTGTTAATGGTGTAATCAGTCACCATCCCGTAAAGCAGAATGACCTGGATACTGTTAATGGTGTAATCAGTCACCATCCCGTAAAGCAGAATGACCTGGATACTGTTAATGGTGTAATCAGTCACCATCCCGTAAAGCAGAATGACCTGGATACTGTTAATGGTGTAATCAGTCACCATCCCGTAAAGCAGAATGACCTGGATACTGTTAATGGTGTAATCAGTCACCATCCCGTAAAGCAGAATGACCTGGATACTGTTAATGGTGTAATCAGTCACCATCCCGTAAAGCAGAATGACCTGGATACTGTTAATGGTGTAATCAGTCACCATCCCGTAAAGCAGAATGACCTGGATACTGTTAATGGTGTAATCAGTCACCTTCCCGTAAAGCAGAATGACCTGGATACTGTTAATGGTGTAATCAGTCACCATCCTGTAAAGCAGAATGACCTGGATACTGTTAATGGTGTAATCACCATCCCGTAAAGCAGAATGACCTGGATACTGTTAATGGTGTAATCAGTCACCATCCCGTAAAGCAGAATGACCTGGATACTGTTAATGGTGTAATCAGTCACCATCCCGTAAAGCAGAATGACCTGGATACTGTTAATGGTGTAATCAGTCACCATCCCGTAAAGCAGAATGACCTGGATACTGTTAATGGTGTAATCAGTCACCTTCCCGTAAAGCAGAATGACCTGGATACTGTTAATGGTGTAATCAGTCACCATCCCGTAAAGCAGAACGACCTGGATACTGTTTATGGTGTAATAAGTCACCATCCCGTAAAGCAGAATGACCTGGATACTGTTAATGGTGTAATCAGTCACCATCCCGTAAAGCAGAACGACCTGGATACTGTTTATGGTGTAATAAGTCACCATCCCGTAAAGCAGAATGACCTGGATACTGTTTATGGTGTAATCAGTCACCATCCCGTAAAGCAGAATGACCTGGATACTGTTTATTGTGTAATAAGTCACCATCCCGTAAAGCAGAATGACCTGGATACTGTTAATGGTGTAATCAGTCACCTTCCCGTAAAGCAGAACGACCTGGATACTGTTAATGGTGTAATAAGTCACCATCCCGTAAAGCAGAATGACCTGGATACTGTTAATGGTGTAATCAGTCACCATCCCGTAAAGCAGAATGACCTGGATACTGTTAATGGTGTAATCAGTCACCATCCCGTAAAGCAGAATGACCTGGATACTGTTAATGGTGTAATCAGTCACCATCCCGTAAAGCAGAATGACCTGGATACTGTTAATGGTGTAATCAGTCACCATCCCGTAAAGCAGAATGACCTGGATACTGTTAATGGTGCAATAAGTCACCTTCCCGTAAAGCAGAATGACCTGGATACTGTTAATGGTGTAATCAGTCACCTTCCCGTAAAGCAGAATGACCTGGATACTGTTAATGGTGTAATCAGTCACCTTCCCGTAAAGCAGAATGACCTGGATCCTGTTAATGGTGCAATAAGTCACCATCCCGTAAAGCAGAATGACCTGGATACTGTTAATGGTGTAATCAGTCACCATCCCGTAAAGCAGAACGACCTGGATACTGTTAATGGTGTAATCAGTCACCATCCCGTAAAGCAGAATGACCTGGATACTGTTAATGATGTAATCAGTCACCATCCCGTAAAGCAGAATGACCTGGATACTGTTAATGGTGCAATCAGTCACCATCCCGTAAAGCAGAATGACCTGAATACTGTTAATGGTGTAATCAGTCACCATCCCGTAAAGCAGAATGACCTGGATACTGTTAATGGTGCAATAAGTCACCATCCCGTAAAGCAGAATGACCTGGATACTGTTAATGGTGCAATAAGTCACCATCCCGTAAAGCAGAATGACCTGGATACTGTTAATGGTGTAATCAGTCACCTTCCCGTAAAGCAGAATGACCTGGATACTGTTAATGGTGTAATCAGTCAGCATCCTGTAAAGCAGAATGACCTGGATACTGTTAATGGTGTAATCAGTCACCATCCCGTAAAGCAGAACGACCTGGATACTGTTAATGGTGTAATCAGTCACCATCCCGTAAAGCAGAATGACCTGGATACTGTAATGGTGTAATCAGTCACCTTCCCGTAAAGCAGAATGACCTGGATACTGTTAATGGTGTAATCAGTCACCATCCCGTAAAGCAGAATGACCTGGATACTGTTAATGGTGTAATCAGTCACCATCCCGTAAAGCAGAATGACCTGGATACTGTTAATGGTGTAATCAGTCACCATCCCGTAAAGCAGAATGACCTGGATACTGTTAATGGTGTAATCAGTCACCATCCCGTAAAGCAGAATGACCTGGATACTGTTAATGGTGTAATCAGTCACCATCCCGTAAAGCAGAATGACCTGGATACTGTTAATGGTGTAATCAGTCACCATCCCGTAAAGCAGAATGACCTGGATACTGTTAATGGTGTAATCAGTCACCATCCCGTAAAGCAGAATGACCTGGATACTGTTAATGGTGTAATCAGTCACCATCCCGTAAAGCAGAATGACCTGGATACTGTTAATGGTGTAATCAGTCACCTTCCCGTAAAGCAGAATGACCTGGATACTGTTAATGGTGTAATCAGTCACCATCCTGTAAAGCAGAATGACCTGGATACTGTTAATGGTGTAATCACCATCCCGTAAAGCAGAATGACCTGGATACTGTTAATGGTGTAATCAGTCACCATCCCGTAAAGCAGAATGACCTGGATACTGTTAATGGTGTAATCAGTCACCATCCCGTAAAGCAGAATGACCTGGATACTGTTAATGGTGTAATCAGTCACCATCCCGTAAAGCAGAATGACCTGGATACTGTTAATGGTGTAATCAGTCACCTTCCCGTAAAGCAGAATGACCTGGATACTGTTAATGGTGTAATCAGTCACCATCCCGTAAAGCAGAACGACCTGGATACTGTTTATGGTGTAATAAGTCACCATCCCGTAAAGCAGAATGACCTGGATACTGTTAATGGTGTAATCAGTCACCATCCCGTAAAGCAGAACGACCTGGATACTGTTTATGGTGTAATAAGTCACCATCCCGTAAAGCAGAATGACCTGGATACTGTTTATGGTGTAATCAGTCACCATCCCGTAAAGCAGAATGACCTGGATACTGTTTATTGTGTAATAAGTCACCATCCCGTAAAGCAGAATGACCTGGATACTGTTAATGGTGTAATCAGTCACCTTCCCGTAAAGCAGAACGACCTGGATACTGTTAATGGTGTAATAAGTCACCATCCCGTAAAGCAGAATGACCTGGATACTGTTAATGGTGTAATCAGTCACCATCCCGTAAAGCAGAATGACCTGGATACTGTTAATGGTGTAATCAGTCACCATCCCGTAAAGCAGAATGACCTGGATACTGTTAATGGTGTAATCAGTCACCATCCCGTAAAGCAGAATGACCTGGATACTGTTAATGGTGTAATCAGTCACCATCCCGTAAAGCAGAATGACCTGGATACTGTTAATGGTGCAATAAGTCACCTTCCCGTAAAGCAGAATGACCTGGATACTGTTAATGGTGTAATCAGTCACCTTCCCGTAAAGCAGAATGACCTGGATACTGTTAATGGTGTAATCAGTCACCTTCCCGTAAAGCAGAATGACCTGGATCCTGTTAATGGTGCAATAAGTCACCATCCCGTAAAGCAGAATGACCTGGATACTGTTAATGGTGTAATCAGTCACCATCCCGTAAAGCAGAACGACCTGGATACTGTTAATGGTGTAATCAGTCACCATCCCGTAAAGCAGAATGACCTGGATACTGTTAATGATGTAATCAGTCACCATCCCGTAAAGCAGAATGACCTGGATACTGTTAATGGTGCAATCAGTCACCATCCCGTAAAGCAGAATGACCTGAATACTGTTAATGGTGTAATCAGTCACCATCCCGTAAAGCAGAATGACCTGGATACTGTTAATGGTGCAATAAGTCACCATCCCGTAAAGCAGAATGACCTGGATACTGTTAATGGTGCAATAAGTCACCATCCCGTAAAGCAGAATGACCTGGATACTGTTAATGGTGTAATCAGTCACCTTCCCGTAAAGCAGAATGACCTGGATACTGTTAATGGTGTAATCAGTCAGCATCCTGTAAAGCAGAATGACCTGGATACTGTTAATGGTGTAATCAGTCACCATCCCGTAAAGCAGAACGACCTGGATACTGTTAATGGTGTAATCAGTCACCATCCCGTAAAGCAGAATGACCTGGATACTGTAATGGTGTAATCAGTCACCTTCCCGTAAAGCAGAATGACCTGGATACTGTTAATGGTGTAATCAGTCACCATCCCGTAAAGCAGAATGACCTGGATACTGTTAATGGTGTAATCAGTCACCATCCCGTAAAGCAGAATGACCTGGATACTGTTAATGGTGTAATCAGTCACCATCCCGTAAAGCAGAATGACCTGGATACTGTTAATGGTGTAATCAGTCACCATCCCGTAAAGCAGAATGACCTGGATACTGTTAATGGTGTAATCAGTCACCATCCCGTAAAGCAGAATGACCTGGATACTGTTAATGGTGTAATCAGTCACCATCCCGTAAAGCAGAATGACCTGGATACTGTTAATGGTGTAATCAGTCACCATCCCGTAAAGCAGAATGACCTGGATACTGTTAATGGTGTAATCAGTCACCATCCCGTAAAGCAGAATGACCTGGATACTGTTAATGGTGTAATCAGTCACCTTCCCGTAAAGCAGAATGACCTGGATACTGTTAATGGTGTAATCAGTCACCATCCTGTAAAGCAGAATGACCTGGATACTGTTAATGGTGTAATCACCATCCCGTAAAGCAGAATGACCTGGATACTGTTAATGGTGTAATCAGTCACCATCCCGTAAAGCAGAATGACCTGGATACTGTTAATGGTGTAATCAGTCACCATCCCGTAAAGCAGAATGACCTGGATACTGTTAATGGTGTAATCAGTCACCATCCCGTAAAGCAGAATGACCTGGATACTGTTAATGGTGTAATCAGTCACCTTCCCGTAAAGCAGAATGACCTGGATACTGTTAATGGTGTAATCAGTCACCATCCCGTAAAGCAGAACGACCTGGATACTGTTTATGGTGTAATAAGTCACCATCCCGTAAAGCAGAATGACCTGGATACTGTTAATGGTGTAATCAGTCACCATCCCGTAAAGCAGAACGACCTGGATACTGTTTATGGTGTAATAAGTCACCATCCCGTAAAGCAGAATGACCTGGATACTGTTTATGGTGTAATCAGTCACCATCCCGTAAAGCAGAATGACCTGGATACTGTTTATTGTGTAATAAGTCACCATCCCGTAAAGCAGAATGACCTGGATACTGTTAATGGTGTAATCAGTCACCTTCCCGTAAAGCAGAACGACCTGGATACTGTTAATGGTGTAATAAGTCACCATCCCGTAAAGCAGAATGACCTGGATACTGTTAATGGTGTAATCGGTCACCATCCCGTAAAGCAGAATGACCTGGATACTGTTAATGGTGTAATCAGTCACCATCCCGTAAAGCAGAATGACCTGGATACTGTTAATGGTGTAATCAGTCACCATCCCGTAAAGCAGAATGACCTGGATACTGTTAATGGTGTAATCAGTCACCATCCCGTAAAGCAGAATGACCTGGATACTGTTAATGGTGCAATAAGTCACCTTCCCGTAAAGCAGAATGACCTGGATACTGTTAATGGTGTAATCAGTCACCTTCCCGTAAAGCAGAATGACCTGGATACTGTTAATGGTGTAATCAGTCACCTTCCCGTAAAGCAGAATGACCTGGATACTGTTAATGGTGCAATAAGTCACCATCCCGTAAAGCAGAATGACCTGGATACTGTTAATGGTGTAATCAGTCACCATCCCGTAAAGCAGAATGACCTGGATACTGTTAATGGTGTAATCAGTCACCATCCCGTAAAGCAGAATGACCTGGATACTGTTAATGGTGT
This sequence comes from Littorina saxatilis, assembly GCF_037325665.1. Lineage (NCBI taxonomy): Eukaryota > Metazoa > Mollusca > Gastropoda > Littorinimorpha > Littorinidae > Littorina > Littorina saxatilis. The sequence continues at coordinate 1,950,523 of NC_090253.1, forward strand.
AATCAGTCACCTTCCCGTAAAGCAGAATGACCTGGATACTGTTTATGAGTCTGTACGTTCAGTTGTACTTAAACAGTGTTCCGAACTATTTTGAATTTTGTCTTAAATGTACCACCATATACACTTTAGGAATGGGTTGTTTACTGTTTTGGAAGTGGGTTATTGTTGGGTTTATTTTTAGTGTGCATGATTTTGTTTTTAACTTTTGGTGTATACGTGCCGCCATACAAGTGGAGTACACTATTTAAGTGTGGTTGAAGATAGCTATGGTCACAATCCAGAGAGCAGACATGCTCCAGTGAACTTGGAAACGCCTGTGTACAGTAACAAGGCGCGAGAAATATCGTGTGAGCCAGAGGACTTCTGATACAGGTGTCAATTAAGAAGAAGAGGGTAACGTATATTTTCCGTCCTTTCGTGCTTCGTGACGAGGAACTAATAAATATGATACTTAAATTAAAAAAAGTACAGTAATACATTCATAAGACCATATTATGTATATATATCATATCTACAGAGAAAGCTTGTACTTTTCTTAATCCAGGCCAGAGATGGCAAGGAATTTGTGACAGGTGATTCAAACATTTCCATATTTGAAAATAGTGCTATTTTTGTTGTTGTCCAAAGCTATATTGAGAAATCAAACCGCTTTGGGACACCTTAGTTCGATGTTGTTGGTGTTTTTTTTTTTAATAGGGATTCCCAGTCACCATCTGCCTTTAGAACAGCCCTCAAAACACACATGTTTAAGTTAGACCTCTGAAGGAGATCCCATGATCGGTGAGTCATCGGCGCTGCCACGTGTATTATATACTAAAGTGTGGCGTTCATGAGGATGTGTATGTGCCTGTGTGTGTTGTACTAGAATAACGTATGCGTACATGGAATGACATTGCGGGTTACCTGAACATTGACAATGACGAAAGAAAGATTGTGTGTGAGTGTGTGCGCGCGTGTGTGTGTGTGTGTGTGTGTGTGTGTGTGCGTGTGTGTGTGCATGCGTGTGTGGGTGTGTGTGACCATGTTTGAATTTATTCGGATTTAGTTCTCTTTCCTTGTTTGTATTATGATTGTGTAAGTGTAAAGCGCTCTGGGCTCGTCACCACGAGGTTTACGCGCTATATAAGTAATCGTTATTATTATTATTATTATTAATATATTACTTGGGGCCCATCTACTTTTTGATATTTTGTTGTGTCTTTCGTTCTCGTTTTGTATGTTTTCGTTTTCGGTATTGACACAGATTGTGTTCGATAATTCAAACTAAGTTTTCCTTGTTGTTTTTCTCCTTTTTTTTATATTTAGTCAAGTTTTGACTAAATATTTTAACATCGAGGGGGAATCGAAACGAGGGTCGTGGTGTATGTGTGTGCGTGTGTGCGTGTGTGCGTGCGTGCGTGTAGAGCGATTCAGACCAAACTATTGGACCGATCTTTATGAAATTTGACATGAGAGTTCCTGGGATTGATATCCCCATACGTTTTTTTCATTTTTTTGATAAATGTCTTTGATGACGTCATATCCGGCTTTTCGTGAAAGTTGAGGCGGCACTGTCACGCTCTCATTTTTCAACCAAATTGGTTGAAATTTTGGTCAAGTAATCTTCGACGAAGCCCGGGATTCGGTATTGCATTTCAGCTTGGTGGCTTAAAAATTAATTAATGACTTTGGTCATTAAAAATCTGAAAATTGTAAAAAAAAAAAAAAAAATTATAAAACGATCCAAATAAATATTTTATTCTCCATCATTTGCTGATTCCAAAAACATATAAATATGTTATATTCGGATTAAAAACAAGCTCTGAAAATTAAATATATAAAAATTATTATCAAAATTAAATTGTCCAAATCAATTTAAAAACACTTTCATCTTATTCCTTGTCGGTTCCTGATTCCAAAAACATATAGATATGATATGTTTGGATTAAAAACACGCTCAGAAAGTTAAAACAAAGAGAGGTACAGAAAAGCGTGCTATCCTTCTTAGCGCAACTACTACCCCGCTCTTCTTGTCAATTTCACTGCCTTTGCCATGAGCGGTGGCCTGACGATGCTACGAGTAAAATGGCATTGCGTTTCATTCTGTGAGTTCGACAGCTACTTGACTAAATATTGTATTTTCGCCTTACGCGACTTGTTTCTTTTTGCTTTCTTCTCTCTTTTCTTGATCATATTCCGCCATGAAATTTCAGGCATGTTTATGTGAGCACTTATCATAAGTTTTAAACTTGTTATGCTCCTTCTTTATGATGATGTTATACTATCATGTGTCTGTTTACGAATAAAATACCGTTTAAAAAAAAGGAATTTGTGTTGAAAAACGTGTTTCGGGCTCTCAGCATTGTTTGGTACTTTGAAGACCATAGAGTCATTTTGCAATGTACTTTTGTCATTGTCAACTCTTTTTAGTAATAAGATAATCATTCTCTAAGTAATCTATTGACATTTCACACCATTGTGAAACATGTTGACGCTGAATATTGTTTTGAGCATCAGTGCTGTCATTGGGAAATACTCATCGTCCAGACTATAACTGTCTAATCGTTTTGCTCTTACGTGTATTTTCACCAGAAATGGTGTATTTGTGCAGTAACAGAGTGACATTTTAAGAATTACCCAGGAAATATTTTAGATTTTTTTAATTATATTTTTTTTAATGTATTTTATTTTGTCATATTTTGATTATGTTTTTTCCCCCATTTATTTATTTTTTACAAGGACAACACAAGCAAACAATGGGGACATTATGAACGTACTACCTGCTTAATAATAATACAGTCAAATAATAATACAGTCAAATAATAATACAGTCAAAGAACGAAAAAAAAAGAAGAAAAAAAGACATATATATATACACAAATCATCACATCTCTGCACAACCTAGCCTACTATCTAACCAACTTTTCATATGAGGACCATAATTCTACAAATTTGGGAATGTTACCAGCAATGAAACTTGAATATTTTTCTATTTCAAATCTGTATTTCAAATTCCTTAAAAATATTTCTAACAGTGGCCTTGTCTCTTGTAACTTACTCTTATAAATATAAAACTTTGCAAACAAAATAATAAAATCCAAAACCACATCTACGTTAACATTGTTGATACAACCAAACAAAATAAATTCTTCTGTAAAAAGAACATTTGCGCAGTAAATACAACTTCTGTTAACAAATCTTCCAAATCAGTCCAAACTTTCCGACTAAGTGGGCAATACCAAAATATTTGGGAAATTGTTTCATTTTCATTTTTACAAAAGGCACAAGAATCTTTTGAACAAATAACCGGCTAGCAACACCAAGAATGCGATGAAGCAATCTGGTCTGGAACCATCTTAACTGTGTGTCCTTAGTTGTTTTAAAACACTTATCAAAAACCTGTTTCCAGTTCAGATTGTAAAATACATGCCTGCAGGGTTATCATCAAATCTTTATTTCAAAAAAACTTCTTTAATTGCCTGCATGTTTGCCTCTACGAATAATCTGCCACGGTTTATAATCCCTAATCTAAAAACCATTTAACGAATCAATTTGTACTTTTCTCTGATATTTTCGTAAGGACCTAATCACTCCTTCATAAAATAAAAAATTAGTTTGAACAAAAGGAAAATTTAACTTAAATTCTTCAAAAGTAAAAAAACTTCCATTTAAATGTAACAACTGATGGACAAACACTACATCATTTTCAATCCATTTACAATTGTACCGTGGTCTCGTATAATGTTCAAATTGTAATGTATATGTCGTGCCGAATTCACGAAATTGCCGAATTCGCGGAATCGGCAACATTTTTGCCCATTAAGTGAAATCGGCAGCGTTTTGCCGAAAATGCGGAAAGGCTTCTAACATTTGCCCATTTTGCAAAAGCGACAGCCAGTCTGTTACTTTTTGTGTCACCAGAACATTGCATTAACATTGCTTTATCTCCCTACTATGTTTTTTATGGTCTATGTTGGTCTGTGTCAAGCATAACTCCGGAAATGCACGAAAACTACACTTTCTGCAATAACTTGTCATAACTTATCGATTATTGCGATATCTATCCATTGGAGTATCTAGTTGTCTAAGTGTGATGATATCCCAGGCATTTGAGAACCAAAACGTGGCTGCCGATTTCGCAAAATGGGTAAATGTTAGAAGCCTTTACGCGATTTCGGCAAAACGCTGCCGATTTCACGTATTGGGCGACGTTTTGCCGATTGAGATGCTTGAGATGTATGTTGTGCTTATATATTCCCAGAAAATAAGATCTGTTTATAAATGTGAAGAATTTGCTCTGTTATTGCCTCCAGGGACCTTTTTAGAGTAAATCAAAACATACTGCAAAGTTCTTCTTTTTACATTTAGTCAAGTTTTGACTAAATGTTTTAACATAGAGGGGGAATCGAGACGAGGGTCGTGGTGTGTGTGTGTGTGTGTGTGTGTGTGTGTGTGTGTGTGTGTGTGTGTGTGTGTGTGTGTGTGTGTGTAGAGCGATTCAGACTAAACTACTGGACTGATCTTTATGAAATTTTACATGAGAGTTCCTGGGAATGATATCCCCGGACCTTTTTTATTTTTTCGATAAATACCTTTGATGACGTCATATCCGGCTTTTTGTAAAAGTTGAGGCAGCACCCTCTTTTTTTAATCAAATTGATTGACATTTTGGCAAAGCAATCTTTGTCAAAGGCCGGACAGCTTGGTGGCTTAAAAAATAATTAATGAATTTGGTCATTAAAAATTGGAAACTTGTCATTAATTTGGTTTGTTAAACGATCCAAAAACATTTTGATCTTATTCTTTGTCATTTTCTGATTCCAAAAACATAAACATATGTTATATTTGGATTACAAACAAGCTCTGAAAATTAAAAATATGAAAATTATGATTAAAAATAATTGTCCGAAATCGATTTAGAAACAATTTCATCTTATTCCTTGTCGGTCCTTGATTCCATAAACATATCGATATGATATGTTTGGATTAAAAACAAACTCAATACGCTAAGTTCTATTTTATCAGAGTACGTTTGCGTGTGCTTATACCTAGTGATATTGTAAAGCGCATGGTGCTTTTAGTTATGCGCTATAGAAATCTCCTTAATAAATAAATAAATAAATACAGAAAAGCGTGTTATCCTGCTCAGCGCGACCATTACCGCACTATTCTGGCTTGTCAATTTCACTGCCTTTGCCACGAGCGGTGGACTGACGAAACTACGAGTATGCGGTCTTGGTGAAAAAATGCAGTGCGTTCAGTTTAATTCTGTGAGTTCGACAGCTTGACTAAATGTTGTTATTTCGCCTTACGCGACTTGTTTTTTTCTGGAAGACGAATCTGTCCCAATAAATACATGTTTTATCAAAGAAAAGTCGCAAAATCGTCAATTTCGACCCATAGTTTATTCAAATATAACTTTTAAGGAACAAAACAATAAAACAAATTTCTGATGACACACACACACACACACACACACACACACACACACACACACACACACACCCTGATTGCCTGCTGTGGTCATTTTATTTCTGGGGGAAAAACCCCCACTGGTGGCGTTTACGAACTGAGTTCATGGAAAGAAATTTCCGCTGTGCACAGACAGCACCCAGGCTGTTCAATGTTGTTCGATGCTGTTCAATGTTGTTCAATGTTGTTCAATGTTGTTCAATGTTGTTCAATGTTGTTCAATGCTGTTCAATGTTGTTCAATGCTGTTCAATGTTGTTCAATGTTGTTCAATGTTGTTCAATGTTGTTCAATGTTGGCCATTTTGGCATGTGTCTTTGCAGGTAGAGGAGTGTGTCTTTGCAGGTAGAGGAATGTGTCTTTGCAGGTAGGGGAATGTGTCTTTGCAGGTAGAGGAATGTGTCTTTGCAGGTAGATGAGTGTGTCTTTGCAGGTAGAGGAGTGTGTCTTTGCAGGTAGAGGAATGTGTCTTTGCAGGTAGATGAGTGTGTCTTTGCAGGTAGAGGAGTGTGTCTTTGCAGGTAGAGGAGTGTGTCTTTGCAGGAAGAGGAGTGCTCTTATCTCATGTAAAAGCCTGGTCAGATCTGAAATGGTAAGTAAAACTGTTTTCACGGCCGGAAAGAGCGGGCCTTGAACGTCCCGGTACCTCGAGATTCTCCAGCAGTTGTTACATTGTGTTTTCACGGCCGGAAAGAGCGGTCCTTGAACTTCCCGGTACCTCGAGATTCTCCAGCAGTTGTTACATTGTGTTTTCACGGCCGGAAAGAGCGGTCCTTGAACTTCCCGGTACCTCGAGATTCTCCAGCAGTTGTTACATTGTGTTTTCACGGCCGGAAAGAGCGGGCCTTGAACTTCCCGGTACCTCGAGATTCTCCAGCAGTTGTTACATTGTGTTTTCACGGCCGGAAAGAGCGGGCCTTGAACTTCCCGGTACCTCGAGATTTTCTAGCAGTTGTTACATTGTGTTTGATCAATGTTCTGTTTGTTTCTCCAACAGATGGCTGCCTGCGTTTTCGTTTTGCTGTGCGTCTTTACCGGTGTACTCTCAGGTTGGGCAAGTTCACAATCATATGGATAAGTAACATTTGTAACATTTGTAGCATTTGTAACTACCACTTATTTTTGGATATCTACTGTGAATGATACATAGACAGTGTTACGTAGAGGTTACATGCCGAGTCTCAGTGATTATTAAAAATAATGGTCGAAGTTAGCGGATCATGAAAAATGCGAGCTTTGGTGAGCTTTTTCATGACCGCGAACTGAGACCATTATTTTTTATAATCACTGAGACGAGGTGTGTAACCTCTTTATTCCTCCTTTCTTCAGTTATTCAAAGAAAAGAGGAGGTTTTTTGCGAAAGTTTCATCGAATCCTATTCACTCAACCAGTCAACCTGCGCAGGCGATCGATTAATGCGCGGTTGTATAGTTCCGTGCAAATCATTCCATTCTGTTAACACTTCTTGTCAGTTTTCCTATTTTGGACTAAAATCAAGTACACAGATATGCTGTTATTCTGCTGTGGCGGCAAAGGCAGATATTGTGTGTACTGTATATGTTTTGGTATCGCTTAGGATAATGTTCTTTCGTCAAATGGGACTAGCAGACGAACTTTTGCACCCGTGTTCCAACGTTAAAAACTGTATGAAGTTCAGTTTTCTCGGAAAAATAGTGTATGAAACCGCTTTATGTTGTTTAAATTAATGAAATGTGTGCATTTGATTGCGTGTGATCTGTTTATTAAATGAAATATTGTTGAAAACTGACCGTCGGATTGCAGTCTGTTGTCGAAGAAACTGAGTGAAAAGAAGGGGAACTACTCTTGTCGCTAGACAAAGTATGAGTTACTTGCCTTGTGAAATTGCTTGTGATGAACGTTTGAGCACGGCAGATCTAGATTCAGAAAACAACCGAACTCATGGATTTTATATGGAGATTCATGTGTTCAGGCCTGTAGTTGTTAATTTAAATGCGGTATGTTTGTATTGTTTGCTCCAGAGATGTATACTTCGTACATTAGAGCGTTCGGAACTTTTCAGTCGCAAAAAGTAGTACCGAAACAGAACAACTTCTCAACCCATTGCACTATCGAGGATTCAGGCTGTTGCTGGGTCGTTATTTGTTTGGTTGCTGGGTCATTATCGAAAAATAACTAGCTCTACAAGTTTACAGAGGTAAAGAAGCAGAGGGGGGAATAAATTAAAAATACGGTGCATGCAGATAAGGGATGGGTGATAAACCACTAGCTTACTTAGCAGATGTTTTTGTCATTTTATATATCCACCGTAATCAACCCTGGAAGACAAGAAGGGTCTGTGTGTGTGTGTGTGTGTTTGTGTGTGTCTGTGTGTGTCTGTGTCTGTGTGTCTGTGTGTGTGTGGGAGGGGGGGTAGTCTGTGTGTAAGTGTAAGTGCGTGTGTGCGTGCGTGCGTGCGTGCGTGTGTGTGTGTGTGTGTGTATGTGTGTGTGTGTGTGTGTGTGAGAGAGAGAAAGAGAGTGAGTGAAAAAGAGAGACATATATGCATAGAGAGAGAGAGAGAGAGAGAGAGAGAGAGAGAGAGAGAGAGAGAGAGAGAGAGAGAGAGAGAGAGAGAGAGAGAGATAACTCAGAAGCATGACTAAGCTACTGATATGAATAAACATATTCTTCTACTGCTCATAATGAACAAATCACCGAGACGAACGTCCTTCACGAAACACATTTGAGTTTGTTTTTTTTCCTCTGGAAGAACTTTGAGAACTTAAACGTCACGATTTATTTTCTAGGGTGATGTTTTTTGCTCTGACGTCAATGATTTCAAAAAGGTCGAGGTACCAAAAGGTTGAAGGTCTTCAATTTGGACGCTTCGATTCCGGAACGTTTGTAGCAGAAGGCACACAAATACAGACTGTAGGATAAACAGAATACTGTCTACATGGTTTGCTGTGTAATACCATGTTTACATTTTTTTTAACACTTTTTGAAATATTGAAAATCTCGCTTTCGCTCGCATTTCAATATTAACAAGTCGCGTAAGGCGAAAATACAACATTTAGTCAAGTAGCTGTCGAACTCACAGAATGAAACTGAACGCAATGCAACGCAGCAAGACCGTATACTCGTAGCATCGTCAGTCCACCGCTCATGGCAAAGGCAGTGAAATTGACAAGAAGAGCGGGGTAGTAGTTGCGCTGAGAAGGATAGCACGCTTTTCTGTACCTCTCTTCGTTTTAACTTTCTGAGCGTGTTTTTAATCCAAACATATCATATCTATATGTTTTTGGAATCAGGAACCGACAAGGAATAAGATGAAAGTGTTTTTAAATTGATTTCAAACATTTAATTTTGATAATAATTTTTATATATTTAATTTTCAGAGCTTGTTTTTAATCCAAATATAACATATTTATATGCTTTTGGAATCCGAAAATGATGGAAAATAAGATGAACGTAAATGTGGATCGTTTTATAAAATGTTTTTGTTTTTTCACAATTTTCTGATTTTTAATGACCAAAGTCATTAATTAATTTTTAAGCCACCAAGCTGAAATGCAATACCAAAGTCCGGGCTTCGTCGGAGATTACTTCACCAAAATTTCAACCAATTTGGTTGAAAAATGAGAGCGTGACAGTGCCGCCTCAACTTTCACGAAAAGCCGGATATGACGTTATCAAAGACATTTATCAAAAAAATGAAAAAAACGTCTGAGGATATCATACCCAGGAACTCTCATGTCAAATTTCATAAAGATCGGTCCAGTAGTTTAGTCTGAATCGCTCTACACACACACACACACAGACAGACAGACAGACAGACAGACAGGCAGACAGACAGACACACATACACCACGACCCTCGTCTCGATTCCCCCCTCTACGTTAAAACATTTAGTCAAAACTTGACTAAATGTAAAAATCACAACTCGTGTATATCTGGTATCACACAGCAAGCAATGCAGTATTCTCTATGTCCCGCATGTTGCACGGTGATGAATTTTGAAGTGTATAAAAACAAGTCGCGTAAGGCGAAAATACAACATTTAGTCAAGTAGCTGTCGAACTCACAGAATGAAACTGAACGCAATGCCATTTTTCAGCAAGACCGTATACTCGTAGCATCGTCAGTCCACCGCTCATGGCAAAGGCAGTGAAATTGACAAGAAGAGCGGGGTAGTAGTTGCGCTAAGAAGGATAGCACGCTTTTCTGTACCTCTCTTTGTTTTAACTTTCTGAGCGTGTTTTTAATCCAAACATATCATATCTATATGTTTTTGGAATCAGGAACCGACAAGGAATAAGATGAAAGTGTTTTTAAATTGATTTCGACAATTTAATTTTGATAATAATTTTTATATATTTAATTTTCAGAGCTTGTTTTTAATCCAAATATAACATATTTATATGTTTTTGGAATCAGAAAATGATGGAAAATAAGATGAACGTAAATTTGGATCGTTAAATAAAAATTTTTATTTTTTTTTACAATTTTCAGATTTTTAATGACCAAAGTCATTAATTCATCTTTAAGCCACCAAGCTGAAATGCAATACCGAAGTCCGGGCTTCGTCGAAAATTACTTGACCAAAATTTCAACCAATTTGGTTGAAAAATGAGAGCGCGACAGTGCCGCCTCAACTTTCACGAAAAGCCGGATATGACGTCATCAAAGACATTTATCAAAAAAATGAGAAAAAAAGTTCGGGGATTTCATACCCAGGAACTCTCATGTCAAATTTCATAAAGATCGGTCCAGTAGTTTAGTCTGAATCGCTCTCCACACACACACACACAGACACACGCACATACACCACGACCCTCGTCTCGATTCCCCCCATCTACGTTAAAACATTTAGTCAAAACTTGACTAAATGTAAAAAGTACACATGTAGATGCATATGAGCACATAACCGAGTGCTTTGTATCGATGATGACTAAGTGATAAACTGTGTTACATCATTTACCCCTCGGGCAATAGACAAGCCATCGGCCAAGAATCCAGGAGTAGGCACAGATTGTAAAGCTTAACAAGTCGCGTAAGGCGAAAATACAACATTTAGTCAAGTAGCTGTCGAACTCACAGAATGAAACTGAACGCAATGCAACGCAGCAAGACCGTATACTCGTAGCATCGTCAGTCCATCGCTCATGGCAAAGGCAGTGAAATTGACAAGAAGAGCGGGGTATTCGTTGCGCTGAGAAGGATAGCACGCTTTTCTGTACCTCTCTTCGTTTTAACTTTCTGAGCGTGTTTTCAATCCAAACATATCATATCTATATGTTTTTGGAATCAGGAACCGACAAGAAATAAGATGAAAGTGTTTTTAAATTGATTTCGACAATTCAATTTTGATGATTATTTTTATATTTTTAATTTTCAGAGCTTGTTTTTAATCCAAATATAACATATTTATATGTTTTTGGAATCAGAAAATGATGGAGAATAAGATGAACGTAAACTTGGATCGTTTTATACATTTTTTTTATTTTTACAATTTTCAGATTTTTAATGACCAAAGTCATTAATTAATTTTTAAGCCACCAAGCTGAAATGCAATACCGAAGTCCGGGCTTCGTCGGAGATTACTTCACCAAAATTTCAACCAATTTGGTTGAAAAATGAGAGCGTGACAGTGCCGCCTCAACTTTCACGAAAAGCCGGATATGACGTCATCAAAGACATTTATCAAAAAAATGAAAAAAACGTCTGAGGATATCATACCCAGGAACTCTCATGTAAAATTTCATAAAGATCGGTCCAGTAGTTTAGTCTGAATCGCTCTACACACACACACAGACAGACAGACAGACAGACAGACAGACAGACAGACACACATACACCACGACCCTCGTCTCGATTCCCCCCTCTATGTTAAAACATTTAGTCTAAACTTGACTAAATGTAAAAAAGAAAACACACTAGTAACCAAGTTAGGTACGTTGAATATTTTTTCAGACTGTAAATGTAAATGTATAGACTGTAACGCAACTTATATTTGTTTTATAAATACTACTTTATGAAAGTATTTTAAGGGAAGAATTGTATGACAGTAAACGCAGTTTTCACAGATAAAAGCTGTATTTTGTGATTGATTCTAAATGTGACAATAATCGTGCCAGACATTTAGTCAAAGGGAAAGATTTCTTCTTGTCCTTATTGTCCGTCATTTTCACATTTAGCTTTTCTATCAATCTGTCTGTCTGTCTATATGTCTGTCTGTCTGTCTGTCTGTCTGTCTGTCTGTCTCTCTCTCTCTTTCTCGGTCACACACACACACACACACACACACACACACACACATACACACACACTACACGCAGACACACACACACACACACACACACTACCACCACCACTACCAACAACAAAAACAACAACAACAACACCACCACCACTAACAACAACAACACCATACCCCACCACCACCACAAACAACACCATACCCCACCACCACCAACAACACCATACCCCACCACCACCAACAACAACACCATGCCCCCCCACCAACAACAACACCATACCCCACCACCAAAAACAACAACACCATACCCCACCACCAAAAACAACACCATACCCCACCACCAAAAACAACAACACCATACCCCACCACCAACAACAACAACACCATACCCCACCACCACCAACAACAACACCATACCCCACCACCACCAACAACAACACCATGCCCCACCACCAACAACAACAACACCATACCCCACCACCAACAACAACACCATACCCCACCACCACCAACAACAACACCATGCCCCACCACCAACAACAACAACACCATGCCCCCCCACCAACAACAACACCATACCCCACCACCACCAACAACAACACCATACCCCACCACCACCACCACCAACACCATACCCCACCACCACCACCAACAACAACAACACCATACCCCACCACCAACAACAACACCATACCCCACCACCACCAACAACAACACCATGCCCCACCACCACCAACAACACCATGCCCCACCACCACCAACAACAACACCACACCCCACCACCACCACCAACAACACCATACCCCACCACCACCAACAACAACACCATACCCCACCACCACCACCAACAACACCATACCCCACCACCACCAACAACACCATACCCCACCACCACCACCAACAACACCATACCCCACCACCACCAACAACACCATACCCCACCACCACCACCAACAACACCATACCCCACCACCACCACCAACAACACCATACCCCACCACCACCACCAACAACACCATACCCCACCACCAACAACAACACCATACCCCACCACCAACAACAACAACACCATGCCCCCCCACCAACAACAACACCATACCCCACCACCACCAACAACAACACCATACCCCACCACCACCAACAACACCATGCCCCACCACCACCACCAACAACACCATACCCCACCACCAACAACAACACCATACCCCACCACCACCAACAACACCATACCCCACCACCACCAACAACACCATACCCCACCACCAACAACAACACCATACCCCACCACCAACAACAACACCATACCCCACCACCACCAACAACAACACCATGCCCCACCACCACCAACAACACCATACCCCACCACCACCAACAACACCATGCCCCACCACCACCACCAACAACACCATACCCCTCCACCACCAACAACAACACCATGCCCCACCACCACCAACAACACCATACCCCACCACCACCAACAACACCATGCCCCACCACCACCACCAACAACACCATACCCCACCACCAACAACAACACCATACCCCACCACCACCAACAACAACACCATACCCCACCACCACCAACAACACCATACCCCACCACCACCAACAACAACACCATACCCCACCACCACCAACAACACCATACCCCACCACCACCAACAACACCATACCCCACCACCAACAACAACAACACCATGCCCCCCCACCAACAACAACACCATACCCCACCACCACCAACAACAACACCATACCCCACCACCACCAACAACACCATACCCCACCACCACCAACAACACCATACCCCACCACCAACAACAACAACACCATACCCCACCACCACCAACAACACCATACCCCACCACCACCAACAACACCATACCCCACCACCACCACCAACAACACCACACCCCACCACCACCAACAACAACACCATACCCCACCACCACCAACAACATCACCACCATCAACAACAACAACCACATCGTAGACACCTGCAATTTTCAGTGCTTACCACGATGGCCGCCGGTCAGTTTCGCTGCCCCGCGCTGACACTGGGCCAAGACTACCATTTCTACAACCCCGATGACTGCACAAAGTTCTACGAGTGTGCTGTCACTAATGAGATCCCCGCGGTGCAAGACTGCCCGGCGCCCCTAGTATTCAACCCCACACTCAATATCTGTGACTGGGATTATAACTCTCCCTGTGGTGGTATGTTGTATGTCTAGCTTTCACCCACACTCAATCTCTGTGACTGGGATTATAACTCTCCCTGTGGTGGTATGTTGTATGTCTAGCTTTCACCCACACTCAATCTCTGTGACTGGGATTATAACTCTCCCTGTGGTGGTATGTTGTATGTCTAGCTTTCACCCACACTCAATCTCTGTGACTGGGATTATAACTCTCCCTGTGGTGGTATGTTGTATGTCTAGCTTTCACCCACACTCAATCTCTGTGACTGGGATTATAACTCGGACTGTGGTGGTATGTTGTATGTCTAGCTTTCATCCACACTCAATCTCTGTGACTGGGATTATAACTCTCCCTGTGGTGGTATGTTGTATGTCTAGCTTTCACCCACACTCAATCTCTGTGACTGGGATTATAACTCGGACTGTGGGGGTATGTTGTATGTCTAGCTTTCACCCACACTCAATCTCTGTGACTGGGATTATAACTCGGACTGTGGTGGTATGTTGTATGTCTAGCTTTCACCCACACTCAATCTCTGTGACTGGGATTATAACTCTCCCTGTGGTGGTATGTTGTATGTCTAGCTTTCACCCACACTCAATCTCTGTGACTGGGATTATAACTCTCCCTGTGGTGGTATGTTGTATGTCTAGCTTTCACCCACACTCAATCTCTGTGACTGGGATTATAACTCTCCCTGTGGTGGTATGTTGTATGTCTAGCTTTCACCCACACTCAATCTCTGTGACTGGGATTATAACTCTCCCTGTGGTGGTATGTTGTATGTCTAGCTTTCACCCACACTCAATCTCTGTGACTGGGATTATAACTCGGACTGTGGTGGTATGTTGTATGTCTAGCTTTCACCCACACTCAATCTCTGTGACTGGGATTATAACTCGGACTGTGGTGGTATGTTGTATGTCTAGCTTTCACCCACACTCAATCTCTGTGACTGGGATTATAACTCGGACTGTGGGGGTATGTTGTATGTCTAGCTTTCACCCACACTCAATCTCTGTGACTGGGATTATAACTCTCCCTGTGGTGGTATGTTGTATGTCTAGCTTTCACCCACACTCAATCTCTGTGACTGGGATTATAACTCTCCCTGTGGTGGTATGTTGTATGTCTAGCTTTCACCCACACTCAATCTCTGTGACTGGGATTATAACTCGGACTGTGGGGGTATGTTGTATGTCTAGCTTTCACCCACACTCAATCTCTGTGACTGGGATTATAACTCGGACTGTGGTGGTATGTTGTATGTCTAGCTTTCACCCACACTCAATCTCTGTGACTGGGATTATAACTCTCCCTGTGGTGGTATGTTGTATGTCTAGCTTTCACCCACACTCAATCTCTGTGACTGGGATTATAACTCGGACTGTGGGGGTATGTTGTATGTCTAGCTTTCACCCACACTCAATCTCTGTGACTGGGATTATAACTCGGACTGTGGGGGTATGTTGTATGTCTAGCTTTCACCCACACTCAATCTCTGTGACTGGGATTATAACTCTCCCTGTGGGGGTATGTTGTATGTCTAGCTTTCACCCACACTCAATCTCTGTGACTGGGATTATAACTCTCCCTGTGGTGGTATGTTGTATGTCTAGCTTTCACCCACACTCAATCTCTGTGACTGGGATTATAACTCGGACTGTGGGGGTATGTTGTATGTCTAGCTTTCACCCACACTCAATCTCTGTGACTGGGATTATAACTCTCCCTGTGGTGGTATGTTGTATGTCTAGCTTTCACCCACACTCAATCTCTGTGACTGGGATTATAACTCGGACTGTGGGGGTATGTTGTATGTCTAGCTTTCACCCACACTCAATCTCTGTGACTGGGATTATAACTCGGACTGTGGGGGTATGTTGTATGTCTAGCTTTCACCCACACTCAATCTCTGTGACTGGGATTATAACTCTCCCTGTGGGGGTATGTTGTATGTCTAGCTTTCACCCACACTCAATCTCTGTGACTGGGATTATAACTCTCCCTGTGGTGGTATGTTGTATGTCTAGCTTTCACCCACACTCAATCTCTGTGACTGGGATTATAACTCGGACTGTGGGGGTATGTTGTATGTCTAGCTTTCACCCACACTCAATCTCTGTGACTGGGATTATAACTCGGACTGTGGGGGTATGTTGTATGTCTAGCTTTCACCCACACTCAATCTCTGTGACTGGGATTATAACTCGGACTGTGGTGGTATGTTGTATGTCTAGCTTTCACCCACACTCAATCTCTGTGACTGGGATTATAACTCGGACTGTGGGGGTATGTTGTATGTCTAGCTTTCACCCACACTCAATCTCTGTGACTGGGATTATAACTCTCCCTGTGGTGGTATGTTGTATGTCTAGCTTTCACCCACACTCAATCTCTGTGACTGGGATTATAACTCTCCCTGTGGTGGTATGTTGTATGTCTAGCTTTCACCCACACTCAATCTCTGTGACTGGGATTATAACTCTCCCTGTGGTGGTATGTTGTATGTCTAGCTTTCACCCACACTCAATCTCTGTGACTGGGATTATAACTCTCCCTGTGGTGGTATGTTGTATGTCTAGCTTTCACCCACACTCAATCTCTGTGACTGGGATTATAACTCTCCCTGTGGTGGTATGTTGTATGTCTAGCTTTCACCCACACTCAATCTCTGTGACTGGGATTATAACTCGGACTGTGGTGGTATGTTGTATGTCTAGCTTTCACCCACACTCAATCTCTGTGACTGGGATTATAACTCGGACTGTGGGGGTATGTTGTATGTCTAGCTTTCACCCACACTCAATCTCTGTGACTGGGATTATAACTCTCCCTGTGGTGGTATGTTGTATGTCTAGCTTTCACCCACACTCAATCTCTGTGACTGGGATTATAACTCTCCCTGTGGTGGTATGTTGTATGTCTAGCTTTCACCCACACTCAATCTCTGTGACTGGGATTATAACTCGGACTGTGGGGGTATGTTGTATGTCTAGCTTTCACCCACACTCAATCTCTGTGACTGGGATTATAACTCTCCCTGTGGTGGTATGTTGTATGTCTAGCTTTCACCCACACTCAATCTCTGTGACTGGGATTATAACTCTCCCTGTGGTGGTATGTTGTATGTCTAGCTTTCACCCACACTCAATCTCTGTGACTGGGATTATAACTCGGACTGTGGGGGTATGTTGTATGTCTAGCTTTCACCCACACTCAATCTCTGTGACTGGGATTATAACTCGGACTGTGGGGGTATGTTGTATGTCTAGCTTTCACCCACACTCAATCTCTGTGACTGGGATTATAACTCTCCCTGTGGTGGTATGTTGTATGTCTAGCTTTCACCCACACTCAATCTCTGTGACTGGGATTATAACTCGGACTGTGGGGGTATGTTGTATGTCTAGCTTTCACCCACACTCAATCTCTGTGACTGGGATTATAACTCGGACTGTGGGGGTATGTTGTATGTCTAGCTTTCACCCACACTCAATCTCTGTGACTGGGATTATAACTCGGACTGTGGTGGTATGTTGTATGTCTAGCTTTCACCCACACTCAATCTCTGTGACTGGGATTATAACTCGGACTGTGGTGGTATGTTGTATGTCTAGCTTTCACCCACACTCAATCTCTGTGACTGGGATTATAACTCGGACTGTGGTGGTATGTTGTATGTCTAGCTTTCACCCACACTCAATCTCTGTGACTGGGATTATAACTCGGACTGTGGTGGTATGTTGTATGTCTAGCTTTCACCCACACTCAATCTCTGTGACTGGGATTATAACTCTCCCTGTGGTGGTATGTTGTATGTCTTGCTTTCACCCACACTCAATCTCTGTGACTGGGATTATAACTCTCCCTGTGGTGGTATGTTGTATGTCTAGCTTTCACCCACACTCAATCTCTGTGACTGGGATTATAACTCTCCATGTGGTGGTATGTTGTATGTCTAGCTTTCACCCACACTCAATCTCTGTGACTGGGATTATAACTCGGACTGTGGGGGTATGTTGTATGTCTAGCTTTCACCCACACTCAATCTCTGTGACTGGGATTATAACTCTCCCTGTGGTGGTATGTTGTATGTCTAGCTTTCACCCACACTCAATCTCTGTGACTGGGATTATAACTCTCCCTGTGGTGGTATGTTGTATGTCTAGCTTTCACCCACACTCAATCTCTGTGACTGGGATTATAACTCGGACTGTGGGGGTATGTTGTATGTCTAGCTTTCACCCACACTCAATCTCTGTGACTGGGATTATAACTCGGACTGTGGGGGTATGTTGTATGTCTAGCTTTCACCCACACTCAATCTCTGTGACTGGGATTATAACTCTCCCTGTGGTGGTATGTTGTATGTCTAGCTTTCACCCACACTCAATCTCTGTGACTGGGATTATAACTCGGACTGTGGGGGTATGTTGTATGTCTAGCTTTCACCCACACTCAATCTCTGTGACTGGGATTATAACTCGGACTGTGGGGGTATGTTGTATGTCTAGCTTTCACCCACACTCAATCTCTGTGACTGGGATTATAACTCTCCCTGTGGTGGTATGTTGTATGTCTAGCTTTCACCCACACTCAATCTCTGTGACTGGGATTATAACTCGGACTGTGGTGGTATGTTGTATGTCTAGCTTTCACCCACACTCAATCTCTGTGACTGGGATTATAACTCGGACTGTGGTGGTATGTTGTATGTCTAGCTTTCACCCACACTCAATCTCTGTGACTGGGATTATAACTCGGACTGTGGTGGTATGTTGTATGTCTAGCTTTCACCCACACTCAATCTCTGTGACTGGGATTATAACTCTCCCTGTGGTGGTATGTTGTATGTCTTGCTTTCACCCACACTCAATCTCTGTGACTGGGATTATAACTCTCCCTGTGGTGGTATGTTGTATGTCTTGCTTTCACCCACACTCAATGTCTGTGACTGGGATTCTAACTCTCCCTGTGGTGGTATGTTGTATGTCTAGCTTTCACCCACACTCAATCTCTGTGACTGGGATTATAACTCTCCCTGTGGTGGTATGTTGTATGTCTAGCTTTCACCCACACTCAATCTCTGTGACTGGGATTATAACTCTCCCTGTGGTGGTATGTTGTATGTCTAGCTTTCACCCACACTCAATCTCTGTGACTGGGATTATAACTCTCCCTGTGGTGGTATGTTGTATGTCTAGCTTTCACCCACACTCAATCTCTGTGACTGGGATTATAACTCGGACTGTGGTGGTATGTTGTATGTCTAGCTTTCACCCACACTCAATCTCTGTGACTGGGATTATAACTCGGACTGTGGTGGTATGTTGTATGTCTAGCTTTCACCCACACTCAATCTCTGTGACTGGGATTATAACTCTCCCTGTGGTGGTATGTTGTATGTCTTGCTTTCACCCACACTCAATCTCTGTGACTGGGATTATAACTCTCCCTGTGGTGGTATGTTGTATGTCTTGCTTTCACCCACACTCAATCTCTGTGACTGGGATTATAACTCTCCCTGTGGTGGTATGTTGTATGTCTAGCTTTCACGTACTCTCCAACTCTGTGCCTGGGATTATGCGCATGATTGTGAGGGTATGCCATAATTACACCCCCGGTATAGGGGTGTGTATAGGATTCGGTCTATGTGTTTGTTTGTGTGTTTGTGTGTTTGTGTGTTTGTGTTCGCATATAGATCTCAAGAATGAACAGACCGATCGTCACCAAACTTGGTGAACAAGTTCTATACATTCCTGAGACGGTCCTTACAAAAATTGGGACCAGTCAAACACACGGTTAGGGAGTTATTGGTGGATTAAGATTCTACAAGGACTTATAGAGGGACATATTAATGGTCAAAGGGAAATAACCTTCTCAGTTGGTGGCAGTGAGAATGGTTATTTCCCTTTGACCAACGGGGGTGTTTTTCCTACCTCGGAGGAATTTCTTGTTATGTCTGGTCTTCAACAACATCTCAATCTCTGTGACTGCATTCAATACAATACAGCTTAACTAAATTCAATTCAAATCAATTTAACTCTAGACAGCTTTAGTTTCTAAATGTTAAACAAACAGACACGTAGATAATTGTGACTTTGTGCTATGGGGGGGGGGGGGGGGGGGAGGGAGATGTTGACTTAGTATTCAACCCAAATCTAAGTCAGCGTCAATGTGCGGGTATAAATGTGCGGGCATGTTGTTCGCATAGTGTTCAACCCCAAATTTAGTCCGCGTAACTTGACGTATTATTTAATCTTTTTAGGTATCTTTGGATGTCTAGACTTCAACCACAATGTCAACCTGTGTTATAGGAATTATAGATCTGATAAACAAAGGGAAGTAAGCTCTCTAAATGCATATAACATGTGCAATAGAGTAAGTGAGAGTTATACGGAACCTTTCTCCTGGGCGGGGGTGCACGAAGCGAAAGTGGGTGCCACCCAAGTAGGTGGGAGCCAGCCGCGGGGTCTGATTGGTAGAAACCACCACAAATCTCAATGTCAACCAACCAGACCCCGCGGCTGGCTCCCACCTACTTGGGTGGCACCCACCTTTCGCATCGTGCACCTCACCCCTGGCGCCTCAGAGAATGACAAGCATTGACATGAACAAGCGACGTTCATCCTCATGAATGGGATTGTTTGTTGCCTTTGCGGTTTTAAGAGTGGACGTATTATTATGACGGAGAGGGTACTATAATTTGGATGTGTGTGGTCTGTTCAACCCACATCTAAGTCTCCTTGGTTGAAGTGTAATTATAACAACAAGCGTATGTCGTTTATTAACCCGAATCGCAGTCTATATCAATGGCTTTGTCACCCCGGATGCTGTATACATTTGGTATTCGAAACAGGTCTTTTGGGTCTCTGCATACAGGTACATGTGCTGGGTAGGGGGGCTTCTGGAACCCACGACTAATCCTCCCCCCACCCCCCACCCTCAGATCGAGCCCTAATATGTCTAGTATTGAAGTATTTTACCGTGTTAAACTGGCCTGGGTAGCACTGCGAGATAGTTGTAGACAGATATAGGTCGACAAGGTACTTATCATAGATGCAGCTGTTTACCTCATAAGGAGTATACGAACTCCGGAAGTAACTCCTTCTGGTTTGCATGGGGTAGGAAAGAGTGACAACTCTTGCTTTTACTGAGGTAAGCTTTCCTTCGTGACATTATTAGCCAATCACTAGCGAGGCGTGTGTCTCCCTGTGTGCTTCGTGTCCACGTGTGGAAAGTTTGCCTCAACAAAAGCAAGAGAAGTGACTCTTTCATAACCCATACAAACCTGACAAGAGTGATTTTCGAACATCGTCTGTTCCCAGGTAGGTGTCTGTGATATTGCTAAGTGTCGAAGAAGGGAGAACTGGTAGATGAATCAGAGAAAGCGTCTTTACGTGTGTGCGTGTACTTGTCTGATTTTGTCGTTGTGTATGCGTGTTTGTGAACATGCTTGCTTCAAAAGTGTCTGTGTGCGTGAGTGTGTGTGTTTGTTTGGCCTTTTCTCTCGTGTTTGTTGATTGGTTGGTTTCTTCGTAGAATCCCCGCTAGCTGGTTGTTTGATGGCTTGACAGAGGTGCTCTCATAAAGCCTTTCCAGTTTCCTGATTGATTGATTGATTGATTGATTGCTCGAGTGAATACGTGATTGATTGATTGATTGATTGATGGATGGATGGATGAATGGATGGATGTGTGGATTGATGATTTAATTGATGGATTGCTTGATGAAATTCTTGATTAACGGATTGCTTGATTGACGGATTGCTTAATTGATGGGTTGCTTGATTGACGGATTGCTTAATTGATAGATTGCTTGATAGATGGATTAGTTGATCGATTGCTTGATTTGATAGATTACTTGATTGATGGATTAATTGATGGATTAATTGCTTGATTGATGGATTGCTTGATTGATGGATTACTTGATGGATTGGTGGATTGATGGATTTATGGATTGGTTGCTGGAATGATTAATTAATTGATTGATTAATTGATGTATGGATTGGTTAATAGATTAATGGATGGATTGATTAATTGATTTATTGTTAAGATGGATCAACAACGCTGTGCACCAGCGCCCCGTGTTTGAACGGAGGGAGCTGCCTGATCAGTGGAGCCACTACGTACGCGTGCAGCTGTCCTGCAGGCTTCTCCGGTGAAAACTGTCAAATTTGTGAGTCTGTGTTACGCTGCTTGTAGTCCGTCTGTCTGTTTGTCCGACTGTCTGGCCAGTAGGACCACTGTGTGCGTGTGTCAGTGTACTGCAGGCTTCTCCAGTGCAAACTGTCACATTTATATGTACGTGTTACGCTGCTTGTTGTACGATCGACGTGTCTGTCTCTCCTTCTGTCTGTCTGTCTGTCCGTGCTTCCGTCCATCCGTCCGTCCGTCTGTCTGTCTGTCGGTCGGTCTGTCTGTCTATCCTCTCGTCTGTCCATCCGTCTGGTTACCTGTCTATTCTGTCCATCCGTCTGGTTACCTGTCTATATGTCTGGTTACCTGTCTATCTGTCTGGTTACCTGTCTATCTGTCTGGTTACCCTTCTATCTGTCTGGTTACCTGTCTATCTGTCTGGTTACCTGTCTATCTGTCTGGTTACCTGTCTATCTGTCTGGTTACCTGTCTATCTGTCTGGTTACCTGTCTATCTGTCTGGTTACCTGTCTATCTGTCTGGTTACCCTTCTATCTGTCTGGTTACCTGTCTATCTGTCTGGTTACCCTTCTATCTGTCTGGTTACCTGTCTATCTGTCTGGTTACCTGTCTATCTGTCTGGTTACCCTTCTATCTGTCTGGTTACCTGTCTATCTGTCTTGTTACCTGTCTATCTGTCTGGTTACCCTTCTATCTGTCTGGTTACCTGTCTATCTGTCTGGTTACCTGTCTATCTGTCCATTTTCTCTTGGTTTGTCTGTTTGAAGGAAACTATGCCTGTCATGTAGTGCACTCCCCCTAACCCCTTGTGTGTGTGTGTGTGTGTGTGTGTGTGTGTGTGTGTGTGTGTGTGTGTGTGTGTGTGTGTGTGTGTGTGTGTGTGTGTGTTTGTGTGTGTGTGCATGCGTGCATGCGTGCGTGCGTGCGTGCGTGCATGTTTTTATCTGTCTGTCTGTCGGTTTGTCTGTGTGTGTGTGTGTGTGTGTCCGTGTTTCTGTGCCAGTGTCCGTCTTCCTTCCTTTGTTTGATTTAATTGTCCTGTGTTACTTACCGATACATGTATCTACGGGCCTAAAGCAGAGAAATCAATCCCACTGACCGTAACTAGCAAAGATACGCATACATGACGTTAAAGAGTGTGGCCTGTGGACGGGGGGGGGGGGGGGGGGGGCCCTGGTAGCTCAGGTGGTAGAGCACTGGAATTGGGATCCTAGGGACGCGGGTTCGAATCCGGGCCGTGACGGACACGGGTCAACTTTGTGTGCAGACCCAGAGACAGTATCCATGTCCCACCCCCGTGTCACCACAGTGGCACGTAAAAGGCCATCTGTACTTGATGCCACCCCAACACGGATTGTGTTTTGTTTTCATCTGTTGATCACTGTTTGCCGTGCCTGCGTGCAGTCTCATTGTGTGCTTGTTTTACTGTGTGATGTAACTGTGTTTTGTGTTAGCGTGTACGCCCTATGACCCTAAAGCCGAAATAAAACTTTGAACCTTAAAACCTTGCCTACACTTGTGTATCTCATCTAAAGTCGGGGTAACACTTGTATTTCTCTTTTAACACGTATACACTTGTGTATCTCATCTCAAGTCGGGGTAACACTTGTATTTCTCTTTTAACACGTATACACTTCTGTATCTCATCTCAAGTCAGGGTAACACTTGTATTTCTCTTGCCTGTGGAACGCAGCGTCCGGGGGAGGCAACGCGTGTTCACCCAGCCCCTGTCAGAACGGCGGCACGTGCAGTCTGTCAGGCTCGTCCTACTCTTGCTCCTGTCCCTCCGGCTACACTGGCACTAACTGTAACGGTGAGATTTATAATGATATCATCATCATATTCATCGTCATCGTCGTCGTCGTCGTCACTGTGGTCGTCGTCGTCATCGTCATCATCAACATCATCATCATCATCATCATCATCATCATCATGAGGAGTTTTTTTGCGAAAGTTTGATCGAATCCTATTCTCTCAACCAGTCAACCTGCGCAGGCGATCGATTAATGCGCGGTTGTATAGTTCCGTGCAAATCATTCCATTCTGTTAACACTTCTTGTCAGTTTTCCTATTTTGGGCTAAAATCAAGTACACAGATATGCTGTTAATCTGCTGTGGCGGCAAAGGCAGATATTGTGTGTTCTGTATATGTTTTGGTATCGCTTAGGATAATGTTTTTTCGTCAAATGGGACTAGCAGACGAACTTTTGCACCCGTGTTCCAACGTTAAAAACTGTATGAAGTTCAGTTTTCTGGGGAAAATAGTGTATGAAACCCTTTTATGTTGTTTAAATTTATGAGATGTGTGCATTTGGTTGCGTGTGATCTGTTTATTAAATGAAATATTGTTGAAAACTGACCGTCGGATTGCAGTCTGTTGTCGAAGGAACTGAGTGAAAAGAAGGGGAACTACTCTTGTCGCTAGACAAAGTATGAGTTACTTGCCTTGGGAAATTGCTTGTGATGAACGGCTTGAGCACGGCAGATGAGATTCAGAAAACAACCGAACTCATGGATTTTATATGGAGATTCATGTGTTCAGGCCTGTAGTTGTTAATTTAAATGCGGTATGTTTGTATTGTTTGCTCCAGAGATGTATACTTCGTACATTAGAGCGTTCGGAACTTTTCAGTCGCAAAAAGTAGTACCGAAACAGAACAACCTCTCAACCCATTGCACTATCGAGGATTCAGGCTGTTGCTGGGTCGTTATTTGTTTGGTTGCTGGGTCATTATCGAAAAATAACTACCCCTACAAGTTTACAGAGGTAAAGAAGCAGAGGGGGGAATAAAAATTCAAAATGTTCACCCATAGAGGCTTTTTTTCATGCCACAAATAACAAGTCGCGTAAGGCGAAATTACAACATTTAGTCAAGCTGTCGAACTAACAGAATGAAACTGAACTCACTGCATTTTTACAGCAAGAGCGTATACTCGTAGCATCGTCAGTCCACCGCTCGATGCAATGGCAGTGAAATTGACAAGAAGAGCGGGGTAGTAGTTGCGCTGAGAAGGATAGCACGCTTTTCTTTATCTCTATTCTTTTTAACTTTCTGAGCGTGTTTTTAATCGAAACATATCACATCTATACGTTTTTGGAATCAGGAACCCACAAGAAATAAGATGAAATTGTTTTTAAATCGATTTCGGAAATTTTATTTTAATAATAATTTTTGTATTTTTAATTTTCAGAGCTTGTTTTTAATCCAAATATAACATATTTATATGTTTTTGGAATAAAAAAAATGATGAAGAATAAGATAAACGTAAATTTGGATCGTTTTAAAAACAATTTGTTTTTTTACAATTTTCAGATTTTTAATGACCAAAGTCATAAATTAATTTTTAAGCCACCAAGCTGAAATGCAATACCAAAGTCCGGCCTTCGTCGAAGATTGCTGGGCCAAAATTTCAACCAATTTGATTGAAAAATGAGGGTGTGACAGTGCCGCCTCAACTTTTACAAAAAGCCGGATATGACGTCATCAAAGATATTTATCGAAAAAAAGAAAAAAACGTCCGGGGATATCATTCCCAGGAACTCTCACGTCAAATTTCATAAAGATCGGTCTAGTAGTTTGGTCTGAATCGCTCTACACACACACACACACACAGACAGACACACATACACACACAGACACACAGACACACATACACCACGACCCTCGTCTCGATTCCCCCCTCTACGTTAAAACATTTAGTCAAAACTTGACTAAATGTAAAAAACGAAAGCTTCCAAGGAGTAAACTGTGCATGGGCGGTATTCGGTAGTTCTGGGAATCGTATCAATCGAGCTCACCCGAATCATTCGTGCGCAGTCGGTCACGTGAGTGTACGCGCAACAGTGTTTCCGCCCACCACTCTTTCTCTGGCATGCCGCACGCGGGACATTAGGCGTGGTCCACCGCATTGAGTTTGTGTTGTCATCACCAGTTGTTTACTAGATAAGTAAACTGAATACGAACTTTTCTTGCTGTGAGCCTTGTTTGTGTACGCTCGACACACGACAAAACAAAAGCCATACTTGTTTTGGAACATTGGCACTTTTTCTATTTATCCGAGTTCAAGTTGTGCATGAACTCACCAAATGACCTGCACACGCCTCCAACAACATGCTGAGACAAGAGTCGCTTTCTTTCTTTCTTTCTTTCTTTATTTGGTGTTTAACGTCGTTTTCAACCACGAAGGTTATATCGCGACGGGGAAAGGGCTGAATAAAGACCTATTATAAGACGGCCGGCTTTCAAAAGTTCAGCAGATTACTGAATCAGACACTCTGGCAAGCAACAGAGTATCCGCCCTCTGGAAAATAGATTAAGAAGGACAAGAAATCAAAAGAAGAAGAAAGAGAGAAAGAAAGATTAGACAACAAAGAGATTCCAAGGTGGAAAGGCGGTTCAAAGTTGACACGTGTATGTGTGCTATATCAATAAATCAATCAATATGAAGCTTATATAGCGCGTATTCCGTGGGTACAGTTCTAAGCGCTTGACTATATGCAGAGTTCATCAACTTCACATACGCTGCTTTCAGCAGGTTCAGTGTCCGGTCATGTTTTCTTGTAGATTATTGCAGATTATTAAAAAAAATAACAAAGCACAATATGCACGCATGCCGACACTCACAGACAGACGCTCGCACTTTCGCACTGGCGCACTTTTGCACACACACCCACACAATCACACACACACACACACACACACACACACACACACACACACACACACACAAACTCTCTATCTCCCTGTCCGTGTCTGTCTGTCTGTCTCTCTCTCTCTTTAAAGTAAATATCTGATGACACTTTATCCTTTCAATATCACATACCTTCAGTCCCAACACTCTGAAACTCACTTCCCCTAGCGGTCCGCCAGTCTCCCTCACTACCATCATTTAAGAGTAAACTGAAGACTCACCTGCATAAATCTGCCTTTTACTGAAATGAGCAAAGTAATGAGGACATTGAGGCTGTGGTGTAATGCGTGCATGTGACTTGTGAGTGAATGTGCCGAATGATAAGTTTGCTTGTTGACTGGTTGTTTCTAAATCTTCTAGAGTATCATATGTATCAGGTTTAAAAAAAATAGTTGACTATTAATGTTTGTATTGTATGATGGATTTGAAAAGCGCCATGGCATTGTTATCTGGCGGTGGACAGCGCTATAGAAACATGTTTTATTATTCTTCTTCTTATTATTCTACCTGTTACGTTGTTGTGTGTCAGCAATGTTGCACGACGTAAAATATACAAACTGTTGAGCGTTTTTCAGTCAGTTTGTTTGTTTCCATACTTCTTTTTTATTTTGTTTGTTTCTTTAATCACATCACTCATCGGATGACTTTAATTTTGTTAATTTTCTTCTTTGCCTGCAGGAGGGGTTGATCCTGGGAATGTGCAATCGGGAAATTGTGTAAATTGTGAGTTGCATTATTAATAGTCAGGGGCGGAGCAGTAAAGCCAAAGGGGGGGGGGGGGGTTACAACCTGGGGTCCAGGGGCAGACCCCTTGTGGGGTACAGGGGCAAGGCCACGTTGGGGGGTGTGGGGGGCGAAGCCTCCCTTAAGATGAAGAGTTTTAGCTATTTTATGAACAAGTTATGGCTTATCCTTGATTTTAAACATGATCAACTGGTGTCAGCAGCCACTCATTATTTCTTTTAAAGTTAGTATTAAATCTTTCTTTTTTTGGACAGCCGGGGGGGGGGGGGTGGGAACCCCTGTAACCCCCCTCCCCCCTAATCCGCCCCTGATAGTTTCTATAGTCCCTGACAGAACAAAAATACTCAGATAGTTTGTGTGCAGACATTCATGATGAGGCTGTGTATTTTAAAACAGGTTATAAGACTAGAAAGGCCATGCATTCACCAGGGATGTTGCTAAAAATTCATACCTATAGGACAAATGTCCTGAGTTCTTCAGCATTAATAGGACATTTGACCGCTTTCAGAAAGTGTAATAGGACATTATGAATTTGCGCCAAACAGCTTATAACACATTCCATGGAATTGTTCCAAAGTCATGCGCGCGCACACACACACACACCCACGCGCGCGCGCTGTAGAACACGCACATAATATAGTAAATACATCAACACAGTGTGCGTATAATGTTGTATTTGTTTAGTTTCAAAGAAACCACAAAAAAGAAACCAACATGAACTACTTCAGAGCTCTTACTTTGATTACAAACTGCATGATTTGGATAAAAGTTGAAAAATAAAATGATCGGTTTGATCCAATGCTGATCTTTCGCAGGCTTTAGATTTTTTTTTCAGCGGCATAATTCAGTGCTTCGTCTCGTATCGAAAACAAAAGCAGACGACAAATTTAGTCAGTTGGAGTTGTCTCCCGTACTCCTGTAGCATGCACTGATCTAAAAATAATCCACAAACGGCGCATACCGCAAACGGTTTGGGAATTCCCGACAAAAGAAAAGATCCGCACGCGGCACTGGCAACTTCAGTGTCAGCTGAACACGAGAGCGTTCGGTCTTTTAGAAGATTTGTATCTTGAAATGAAAATTGACGAATATCGCGCTGTCCGAAGGAATGGAGTACATATCGGACAATGACCACGCTCAGGCTAAAACGATAGGACATCTGACCGACATGCGGCAATGTGAATCGGACATTTGGGGATTTTCATCGTAAAATGTCCGATGTCCGACGCCTAACGACACCCCTGCATTCACTCCCCTACCATATGCAACAAACATCATGATCTTGAGTTCCTATGCAGATAAACAAAATAAGACAGACAGCCCGGAAAATTGAATTCACAAGAGCCAGATTCCCCTTGTCAATATCGACAAAACCTCAGAACAGCCTCAGCACGACACGTTTGGCCTGTTATCAAAAATAATAACAAATCAATCATTGTTCTATCAGCCAGTTTGTGCACATGTCCCGTCTAGTTATAATGCTATGGCATGCCAAACGATGTTGTCATTCTTCTCAGAGGCTGAAGGCAGGTTTTGATCCTGTTTTCAATTGGTAATGCGATGATACACAACACATTTCATCAAATGCTGGACGCATTGCCTTCAAACTCTAATGGCATTGTGCTAATACCTTTGACGAAATACAAACGCTTTCAAAAAAGTATTTTTCAGCATAGATTATGCTGATCTGAGACATGGGAGAAAAAGTTCTAAAAATAAAGTGTGTCTTGTAAGACTAAAGAAATTAAAGGTAGTATTTAGAAAAAGGAAACACAAATGACGCTCACATTTGATGAATGTTCAACACCAACAGCTCAAAACTCGAAAAAAATCTGAATGTATAGTGTCCGCCACTTTTGGTATACACAGTTTGAATGACATGACACGGGAATGAATTGTTTAGTTGGGGTACAACAATGGGGGAATACTTTTTTTTGCTCAGTTTATTGGATGAAAAAAGTGAAGTCGTCACAGTGCAGCTTCAATTATTTTGAATGTATGGACATTTATTAAAAAAACATTTGAAAAGGCGATGTCTGTCAGAATACAATCAAGTCAGATATTGACCACATTATAAAACAAGGAGCATAAACCTGGTATCACACAGGAAGCAATGCACTTTTCTCTATACATCCTCGAAAATGGCAATGTTAAAGAAATGGTCCTGGGGAATGTGATTGTTGTGTTGCATCGTTCTGTTAAACTTTCCCATTACCTGAATGATGTTGTTGATGCAACCCGTGCAGTTACTACAGAGTGCGGGTCACACTCCATGACTGTAGAGGTGGAAGTCGAGCCTGGTTTCATGGGCAAGATTTACGCACAGGACCACGAGGACAGCTGCCAGTTTACCAATACTTCTCAGGATCCCACGATCTACATTTACGAGTTTTTCCACTTCAACTCATTCCGACACAAGGAATGCGGGCAGACTTTCACTACCGCGGTACGCATGATTATGATCATGATGGCTTTTGTTGATATACATGTTCTCTCCCGAAGCGGCGTTTGGCTGCCTAATAAATGGCGGCGTGAAAACGCTAATACGCGTAAAAATTTCATGAACAAAGAAGAAGAAGTTATGCATGATTTTGGAATGTCTGTTATCATTTTCTTACAGCCAGCATATTGAATAGAACTCATAGTAACACACACACATATATATAAAAATCCAAATTTTCGGCCCGCAGGCCTTCTTCAAGGTGCACAGATATATATATATATATATATGCAATACAGTGAACACACCGTTCGTTTCAGAAGCTGGAAGACGCTTGGTTGTATGCCGCTTTTTGTCGGTCAGGTTGAACGTCAGAAACTAATAGTTTGTGGATTTAATTTTTAAGGATGTCAATGGGTTACAAGCCGTGGAATAAACAATTCCCAAAACAATGCTATTTTTCAAAGAGCATACCTCATTTAACCAGAAGATTAAGGTCTCGTAGCGAAAATTCTATGCACAGACTTGCGTTTCTTTAGACATGTAGCTAAGTAGAGCTGGACAGTGAGGACGAGCTATTTCGTCTCTTATTTAAAACATATCTTATAGATATAGTATAATATTTCAATTTTATTTACTCGGCAGGGAAACAATAGCCGTGAGTTCTCAGCGACAACCATCGTGCAGTTCAGTCCGAGTGTGTTAGTGGGCTCCGACTTGAGTCACACGTCCTCGTGCGCTTTTAACAACGAAATCTCTTTGCGTATGCCGCTGGGGAACATCAATGGGTCAGGGTGAGTAAGTTATGCAAGCTTATTATCCAAGGAGGCCCACTTGTTCCGAATGAGAAATAGTAGACATAAAGGCATATTATCCAGAATGCCCAATGACTAAAGTCGAGTAAGACATGCAAGCTTATTATCCAAGGGGGCCCAATGGTTAAGGGTGAAAGACATTATAAGATGTTTGATGGGTTGTTGACAGACCAGCTTTTTTGTCGGTCCGAGGGGGAGCATATCGTCTTTTGTTTCATATTTATTGACCAAGGCCGAAGGCCGCGGTCGATAAATATGAAACAAAAGTCGATATGCCCCCCGAGGACCGACAAAAAAGCTGGTCTGGCAACACACCGTCAAACATCGTTTTTGTCATCATTTTGGTGGTTCAACATTAAGTGAAAAATCAACACAGGGAGCCATGGTTTGAAACGCGAGTTCTGTTATCATAATGCATGTTCGGGGCCCCAGCACGTTGTTCAAAGCTGGCGTGCGAAAGCAACTTACTGTGTGTGATTTGAGTTTATAATGTTGAGACAAGTATGTCAGGTTTGAGGATGCGAAGTTCTGTAGGTTCCGACTACAGAGTGGTGTGTGAAACCAACAGTAAGCGCCTTTGAGACGATAGTGCCCACATGTTGCATTCGAGCGATGGGATTGTCGTATTTCAAACGATGTGATTTGCTTGCACAGTCAGCGTTGACCATCTCACAACAGATCTGTTATGTGGATTATCGTGCGACGTTCGAGTCGGGGGCAAGGAATCGCAGGAAGCAAAGATGAGTCTTTTTCCATTGTCACCTTTCTTTCCGGTTGTTGGTGCATATAATATTGTGCGGACAAAATGATGCGACTGCGAGTGTTTTTTGCCTCCAAGATTTTGTGGTGTGGGTATTGTTTTGCTCGTTTCATACCCACACCAAAACCTGAAACACACCCCACCCCACCCTCCCCCTCCCTCACAATCAGTCCATGAACACAAACACTGACACACACAAATTAATGATCAAGTTACCCCCCCCCCCAACCCTTCACTTGCACACCTGCAACGCAGACGATCATATTATTGATTAAATATTCATATAGGTCAGTGTTGGGTTTTTTGTTCTTGTTTGTGTTATTGCAGAATCGGTTTTCTCTTATTGCTACACGTGTCTCTTCATTACATTTCACCATCGCCCTACCACCCTGCCCCTCTCGGTATTCCACCCCTCGGTTTTCAGTGGTAAATATTAGTAATCGAATATTGAAGCTACGTTGAGTCAAAGGTCACAGAAGATTTGCATCGTGCAGCACTGCACGAATTGGGTCAAAGGACACAAACGATTTGCGTCGTGCCGCGAAGGAAAGATAATCGCGATCTTGTTTCTCATTGCCTCTCTGTTTTCATTTGACTTGTCATTCTGCTTGCTCGGCTTTGTCAGATGTCTTCATTTCTTGTTGCTATGTTCTTTGCTTTTTTATTATTATTTTTTTATTTGCGCTTAGTTTATCGATACAACGTCTTGTGCACGGGTCAAAATGTGTGTGTCAGGGGTCAATTGGTTTGACTTAAACTTGACGTTCGTGTTTCTCCAAACAGAGATACACGCACTCCATGACTTTGTGAGAAGATAACACATATCGATAGGTTTCATTTGTTTGCGATAAAGCATAAATGTATGACCTTTGATGAGGTAGTTTTGTTTTTTGTTTACATTTGCCAGTTTGCCAGTTCGTATTTGGAACTTGGCGAAGCAGTGTCGTCTGTTTAGGTCTGGGGAAACGCCAATGAAAAGAGCCGAAGAATCCTCGAGCGTTTCTATTGGGTTTGGTTTTGATTATCCATGTAATAGGGCTTCCTGCAACTATGGTAACCGGGGATTTATTCCCCGGGGAACATGAGATTTATTTCCCAGGTGCTTGTGAATGAAAACTCGTGAAAATGATGACAAACATTCTTAGTATTCAAGGAGACTTAAATGGCTCAGAGCGAGCGAGACATACAGGCATATTATCCAAGGAGACCCAATGAATCAGGAGAGTGAGTAAGACATACAGCCATATCATCCAAGGATATTCAATGAATGACCGGCACGGTTGGCCTAGTGGTAAGGCGTCCGCCCCGTGATCGGGAGGTCGTGGGTTCGAACCTCGGCCGGGTCATACCTAAGACTTAATTGGCAATCTAGTGGCTGCTCCGCCTGGCGTCTGGCATTATGGGGTTATTGCTAGGACTGGTTGGTCCGGTGTCAGAATAATGTGACTGGGTGAGACATGAAGCCTGTGCTGCGACTTCTGTCTTGTGTGTGGCGCACGTTATACGTCAAAGCAGCACCGCCCTGATATGGCCCTTCGTGGTCGGCCGGGCGTTAAGCAAACAGACAAACAAACAAACAAACAAACAAACAAATATTCAATGAATCAGAGTGAGTAAGACATACAGGCATATTATCCAAGGAGATTCAATGTATCAGAGTGAGTAAGACATACAGGCATATTATCCAAGGAGATTCAATGAATCAGTGAGTAAGACACACAGGCATATTATCAAAGGAGACTCAATGAATCAGAGTGAGTAAGACATACAGGCATATTATCCAAGGAGACTCAATGAATCAGAGTGAGTAAGACATACAGGCATATTACCCAAAGAGACCTAATGAATTAGAGTGAGTAAGATGATACAGGCATATTATCCAAGGAGACTCAATGAATCAGAGTGAGTAAGACATACATGCATATTATCCAAGGAGACTCAATGAATCAGAGTGAGTAAGACATACAGGCATATTACCCAAAGAGACCTAATGAATTAGAGTGAGTAAGATGATACAGGCATATTATCCAAGGAGACTCAATGAATCAGAGTGAGTAAGACATACAGGCATATTATCCAAGGAAAATCAATGGTTCTGGGCGAGTAAGACATAAAGCTGATAGCTGTCGTTCATACGTTTGTTTGTCCGTAGTGGTTGGCGGCTGGAGGCAGTGCATACTTCATTTTAACTGTGTCTGAGATGTTTTGGTTTATTTAACTTTTCCCCCCAAAATTCTTGTTCTATTTAAACAAAAATTAAAAAAACACCATAGGATGACAAGACTTCTTTTTTTGCATACAAATACATATGTATCAGGTTGAAAGTGAAAGAAGTCAACTTCGTTACAAACTTGAGGAACGCAAAGCCACGAGGGTAACATCTTCATAACAGACTTACTTAGGTTATGATTTGAGCCACACGTATCAATGTTCTGTTATGTAATCAAAGCAAACTTGAATTAAAAAAAAGGAAAAACAATCAGCGAAAGTATTGTTTTTTTTTTTTTTTTTTTTTTTTCTTTTCGTGTTTTTCGTACATCTTCTACCTAGTTTTACATGATTTTACGGGAAAAAATAAAACCGTAACACGAGAATACCTTACGGTATAAGTTCTTTTGCTCGCCATCATCTTCCAGTTTTTTTCTCTGCTCTCTATTCTGTCTTATTTGATAAATTTGACAAGCGATTGAGAGACGTTCAAAGTTGTCTTCTCTCCATCTTGTTCTGTCATTCCCGTTTTTGTACCCGTATTATGTCACATAGTACTCCATGTTCTGTTTAATATAAATGGAAGCCTACCCCAACTTATTTCGTCTGTGCGTGCGTGCGTGCGCGCGTGCGTGCGCGCGTGCGTGCGTGCGTGCGTGATTGCGGTACCTTTTGTGCTTGCGTGTTTTCGTGCTTGCTTGCGTGCGTGCGTGTGTGTGTCTGTCTCTCATTCGGTCTATCTGTCTGTCCTTCCAGTCTTTCTCTCTCTGTCTGTCATTTTACTGCCTTTCTCAAAACAAGCACAAATCAGTTAAACTGAACTATTGTCTGCCAAAGTTTAAAAAAAATCATATGGTTCAAGACAAAAACAATCACACCCTCAGACAATAGAAGGAATTAAATCACACCCCTTAAAAGGTTGGTTAGGTAGAGGAAGCTGGAGATAAAGAATCTTCGCGACCACACAAATATTTCTATTGCACGTGATACAATCATGTACCCGATTTATAGCGAAAGTATTGTTGCATGGACACTTTTGGTTTAACATTATAACAGTGTCTGAGATGTTTTGGTTTATTTAACTCCCCCCCCCCAAATTCTGGTTCTATTTAAAAAAAAAAAAAAAAAAACCCACCACAGGATGACAAGACTTTTTTTGTGCATACAAATATATATGTATCAGGTTGAAAATGAATCTAAGCAAATGTGAGAGAAGTCTGAAAAACATAATCTCCACCATTTAACCCCACCGGTGGTGCTGGCGGATGCACTAGCAGAATGAGTAATTTGAATACTTTTCCACGGCTTTGCTTTTTAACAGCATAAACCTTGCACAAAGTGAGAGCTCGGCTGAAGGGAGATTTTCTGAGTTTTACCGCTTTGGTGTTCTTGCCTTCGACCCGGACGGCAATGGCGAGGTACTGCCGGCAAATCAAGAGGTGACTGTTGGGACCCTCCTCAAACTGTACGTCAGAGTACTCCATAATTCAAGTAAGTGATCGAGGCATTGATCCTGAACTCGGGTCAAAATGAGTTACTTCCCTTCGGGTCTCATTTATCCCTGACAGGATGCCTTTGTTTTTCTTCTCTGGAGAGGAAATCAATTTTTTTTTTTTACATATTTAGAGCTTTTCGTAATGTGTTCGCTGAAGCTCGCATTTTTCATGATCCGCTAACTTCGACCATTATTTTTAATAATCACTGAAACTCGGCATGTAACCTCTACATCACTTATGGGCGCCATCTTTAGTCGGTCACTTCAATAACAGTGG
The DNA here is from genome assembly GCF_037325665.1 of Littorina saxatilis. Taxonomy (NCBI): domain Eukaryota; kingdom Metazoa; phylum Mollusca; class Gastropoda; order Littorinimorpha; family Littorinidae; genus Littorina; species Littorina saxatilis. The sequence continues at coordinate 1,985,984 of NC_090253.1, forward strand.
AGCGAGATATTTCCCATAAACATTCTTTGATGAAGAATTGAGTACACGCTAAAGTTCAAGATTACCCAACAAGCGAACAGGCAAATCCACGGTGTGGGAGACGTTCCATGCGTAAAAAGCTCTGAGGCGGTAGTGATCCAGCTCTGAGGGGCCACTTTTTCGCAGTCGGCTCAGATCTCTCGCCACGGTAGGTGTCGAAGGCAGTGTTCCACTATACGTTTTGGTTTGTAACGTTCATAAATGCATTGGGTATTATCACAAGTAGGCAAATAGGTGCTACAATGAATAGATATCGCAAGAATTGATCATTTCTGTCAAAAAGTGGAGATTTTTGTGCATTTTCGTGGTTGTGCTCGATACAGACTAACACAGACCATCCACACCCTAATGGGGAGCTGAAGCAATGCTAAAACAATGTTTTGGCGTCAAAACAAGTTTCAGATTGCTCCTAGATTTCTCTCAAAATTAATTAACTCGTTTAATCGATGATCCAGCTCTGAGCAAGAGCGAAATGGGCGGAGCTTAGTTTGTTCCAGCTCTGACGCAATTCGCAAAACGGACAATATAAGGCCCTTATAGATGAAATATGTACTCCTGATGATAGAATAGCATATATTTAACACTTCCTATCAGTGGATGGCATCAAAGTGGTGAAATCTGCATGTTATGCGGCAAAAACGAAATGTTCTAGCTCTGAGCAAATGTTGAAAATGTTCCGGCTCTGAGCAAATGTGACCGGGTGTATCCCATTCTGCATTTAAAGCAAATGTTTAAAAACCAAAAAACGAATAAAGAAAGTGATAAAGAAATATTGAGTTCAAAAAAGTTGCTGATAGGTCAGCTTACATTTTGGGTCCATTTTTTAATTTTTTTTATTTCCCATTACCTTTTTGATTGTATGTTGTCTCATCTATATGAAGTTAAAATGATATGGTTTCTTTTAAAAAAAAAAAAATTTGAGCTAAATGCAAGTAATGGAATATGGAATATGTGAGATGTGGAAACAGCACGAAACGAGATGACAGCATCATTAATGCATACTTACATTGTCCTTACATTGTCAAAAAGAACACCAAGGAGAAACTTTTGAAGTGTACAGCCCTTTCCTTTGTCAAAATGAAGCCAACAACTTTTTGATTATCAAGTGAAACCAGACGGAAGGGTAGAACATGTGTATTTTGATGCTATAAAGGGTTGCATAACCAGGAAACAAATCTACATCTGAAACTGCATGGTCCACAACCATGTTCTCTACATACAGAACAAAATGATTTGATTGAAGAGTTGGTTAGTATCCTATCAAAGAGCTTTCGATTTTAAAACAAAAAGTGATGCTGATGCGTGTGTCAAGTTTTTGAGAAATAACTACTGCGATTCATTTGCACTTGACATCATTTCTTTCAAACTCTTCCTTGATACTGTACGATGGCATAATCTGGAGTTCAAATTAACTATGAGGTACACACCTGATGTGAAAAAATCTTGGACCTATGGTTATAAACTCTTATATGAGATGTTTCTGTATTTCATGGGTGGATACAAACACACTAACAATAATAATACAGATGTCTGTTAAGCTACGATGGCATGTGGTGACGTCATCAATTTTGCATGCCTTGACGTTCAGATGTTGCAAAGTTTTCTCAGACAGAAAAAGATGAGTGCCAAAAACCAGACCTAATGTTGTTGAACGTTGACAATTTCTGACAAATCGCACAAACGGTGTGTAGATGATAGAAAGATGGTGCAGGGATTCGGTTCAAACTTTGGGGAGGTTGACTTTTACGGTCATGCTCAGTCTTGGTGCTGAATCTTACCCGTTGCGTTCCTAAGTCCCTGCACTTTCATTTGGTACCATGCTCAATGTGTAGGCTATACCTGGATCAAACACGTTACAGTCAATAATGAATTTTCCGATTAAGGTATGTGGAACCTGTCAGTGAGGATGGTATCACTGCAACAGTTCATCTACATCATAATGTACCCGTGTACGTATGTATGGTTTGGATTATCTGCTAGCGTAAGTAGATAATTTGAAAATATAAAATGCAACTGGCGGCCATAATTGATACATGTATTTTGCTAATATCTACTTCCTCTAGTAGAGAATCAAAATTACACATATATACATACACGGTGACATATATGATGTAAACCAACTGTTGCGGTGATACCCTCCTCACTGCCAGGTTCGAATAAGTAACAGTATGTACCTTGGTCGGGAAAAGCTAAACACTTCATCATTTATAGGCGACTGCCACGTGTTTGATCAATTTAAATACAGTAAGCATCATTCTAAACGGTACCAAAATCAAGAGTACTGGTCAAGAAACAAATAGACACGAACCAATAACTGTGTCTGCAGTACCTAACACAGTAACAGCTTCATTTATCTCCACCTTGAAGAGGATTTGCTTATGCATGCATTTTGCATGCAGATGTTTACATTTGGTACTGAACGCGTTAACGAAATATTTCAAATTAAGAGGATGCAACATACTACAAAGAGTTATTGGAAATTACTCTAAGTCTAAAACACTAATGCAGTACCTTAAAAGTCAAGGAATACCTCATTACGCAAGATATTAAATGTTCTATGTTGATGTTTCGTTTACATCTGTCATAATGTTCAGTTACAGAGCATTCGATAAAAAATGCTCAGAGCCGGAACATTTCAACATTTGCTCAGAACTAGAACATTTTGCCGATCAAACACCTCAGAGCTGGAACATTTCGTTTTTGCCGCATAACATGCAGATTTCACCACTTTGATGCCATCCACTGATAGGAAGTGTTAAATATATGCTATTCTATCATCAGGAGTACATATTTCTTCTATAAGGGCCTTATATTGTCCGTTTTGCGAATTGCGTCAGAGCTGAAACAAACTAAGCTCCGCCCATTTTGCTCTTGCTCAGAGCTGGCACATCGATTAAACGAGTTAATTAATTTTGAGAGAAATCTAGAAGCAATCTGAAAAATGTTTTGACGCCAAAACATTGCTTTTACATTGGCCCAGCACCCCATTAGGGTTTTGATTGTCTGTGCTAGTCTGTATCGAGCATAACCCCGAAAATGCACAAAAATCTCCACTTTTTGACATAAATGATCAATTATTGCGATATAAATTTATTGTAGCATTTATGTGCCTACATTTGGTAATACCCAATGCATTTGTGAACGTTGCAAACCAACACGTAGAGTGGAACTCTGCCTTAGACACCTACAGGTGTGATCGGTCTAAGCCGACTACGAAAAAGTGGCCCCTCAGAGCTGGATCACTACCGCCTCAGAGCATTTTACGCATGGAACGTCTCCCACACCGTGAAATCGTCAAAAAAGAGAAAAGCATGCCCAATCTTTTGTACGCAGTCATGTGTCCTAGAAATTGGATCTGAAGTCTTACCGACGGGGGTTGCATTGATTGAATGGCAATTTAGCAGAAAAATAACAAGAGACACAAGCAGCAGACACTTGTAAGAACTGGATAACTTTGACTACAATTTAAAAGAGATTTCACCCCCTAGCAAGATAGAAGCAAAAGTGTCTGCAGGCACAATGATTTACACCGCACCAGCCCTGATATTAAAACGTAACTGACCTGAGATCACCCGACGACTCGATGAAGTGAACAGAGTCAGAGGGAATGAAAGGGAGAGACTGGAAAAGGTCACATTCACTGTGCATAACTCCTACCTGGATCATTGCGACTCGCGCATTGTTACATAATCGCAAGTCTTTCACCAGGGACAGTTCTGTGAAAGTAAAAGACAATTCTCTGAAATTCTGATCACTTCAATGTCCATCGTTCAGTGAAAACGACCATCCCGTCATCCGAGTTGTCGAGAAGAAGTTCTGAAACACGTCACGTTCCAAATCAAAAGACGACATTCTATTCTCTTGCGTCACTATTCTTGGTTTACGGTACCATTCGGCGGCTTTGCTACGAGTATGCCATAGTCTTGGTTGGCCGAGACCTTGAGGTGATCCCAAAGAAGACTCCTTTGCAGCTACCGACGGGAGGTTTACGGAAGAGCCTGTCTTGTTTATTTTGAAAAAGGATGCATGAAACTGTCCAAAACAAAACGCAATGTATCGATTGGAGATTGGATTTCCCTTCTTTGAGTCATGTGACGTCAGAGGCCGACAAAACTTTATAATTTGGCTTTTCAGGTTGACCGAAACTTCAAAGGAACTCAAAAAAAAAACCGTCATGTGTTTGATTGCATGTGTGTGTGCTGTTCAATGTCAAAACAACAACAAAGTGAGTACATGACGTGTGTTTTGTAGTTCCTTTGAAGTTTCGGTCAACCTGAAACGCCCAAATATGAAGCTTATGTGTTTGATTGCATACATGTGGATTGCATGCATGTGTGTGTGTGCTCGTTCAATCGTCAAAACAACAACAAAGTCATAAGTACCTGAAAGGAATTCGATCGATACATAAATGTTATTTGCGTGTTTGACGAAAATATGACATTTTACACAGATCTCGACAGTCATTGTTCACCTCGACCGCTAGCGCGGTCTCGGAGAACAATGACTGTCTCGATCTGTGTAAAATGTCATATTTTGGTCAAACACGCAAATAACGTATAATAAATTCGTTATCGTTAGATGTGGCTGTGATATCCACATTTATCAGTCACAATGTCTCAAAAGGTGGAAACATATCAGATCTCGGCTTACACCTCGATATGATATAATTCCTCCTGTCTCGACATTGTGACTGATAAATGTGGATATCACAGCCACATCTAACGATAACTACTATTCATTGTGTTGTGTCATTACATTTAGTCAAGTTATGACTAAATGTTTTAACATAGAGGGGGGAATCGAGACGAGGGTCGTGGTGTATGTGTGTGTGTGTGTGTATGTGTGTGTGCGTGCGTGCGTGTAGAGCGATTCAGACCAAACTACTGGACCGATCTTTATGAAATTTGACATGAGAGTTCCTGGGTACTATGATATCCCCATACGTTTTTTTCATTTTTTTGATAAATGTCTTTGATGACGTCATATCCGGCTTTTCGTGAAAGTTGAGGCGGCACTGTCACGCCCTCATTTTTTAACCAAATTGGTTGAAATTTTGGTCAAGTAATGTTCGACAAAGCCCGGACTTCGGTATTGCATTTCAGCTTGGTGGCTTAACATTTAATTAATGACTTTGGTCATTAAAAATCTGAAAGTTTTATAAAACTATCCAAATTTACGTTCATCTTATTCTCCATCATTTGCTGATTCCAAAAACATATACATATGTTATATTTGGATTAAAAACAAGCTCTGAAAATTAAATATATAAAAATTATTATCAAAATTAAATTTTCGAAATCACTTTAATTTAAAAACACTTTTATCTTATTCCTTGTCGGTTCCTGATTCCAAAAACATATAGATATGATATGTTTGGATTAAAAACACGCTCAGAAAGTTAAAACGAAGAGAGGTACAGTAAAGCGTGCTATGAAGCACAGCGCAACCACTACCGCGCCAAACAGGCTCGTCAATTTCACTGCCTTTTGCACTAGCGGCGGACTACGTTCAGTTTCATTCTGTGAGTTCCACAGCTTGACTAAATGTAGTAATTTCGCCTTACGCGACTTGTTTTTAAATTTAGAAAGGAATTGTCATGTAAGACAGGGCCGGACTAGGCTAAGAGGAGGGGGGGGGGGGTTGCCAGTGGTGGTCCAGGAGGATGTTCCCCCTGGCGGGGTCAGGGGGCGAAGCTGATGGGGAGGTCATATTCTGAGATAGGAAAATGGTCGCTCCTTGCATGAAACAGCATAAAATAAACAATAATAAAAAATGTTTTAAATAAGTGAGGTAAATGTTTAGGCTATGGAGGGGGGGGGGGGGAGGGGTTGCGCAACCCCCATAAGCCCCCCGGTAGTCCGGCCCTGTAAGACAGTTTCAAGCGAGCTATCTTTCGCGGATGTATTTACTGTGCAAACGACTCTAAATATGGCAAAAGTGTCACGTGATAATCAACTGTGGCTACGAAGCAGACGATACTTTTTTCCGTAGCCAGTTGGGAGTGATGCAACAATATCACGATCTCCTTCCCACAGCAGTCTCAAAATTTCGACTTGTTTTGACCTCAGAACGATGTCTTTATAATAACTGTGAAGAACAGAACGGAGATCACTGTCGAAGTCGGCCATTCTACAATCACGTTCGTCTTTCGTCTGTTATCAGAAACATTATCGAAAAACATATGGGAGATAACTCTGTATTCTTGTTTTGATAGATTTCCCTCATTCTGATAATCATCGCTCCACGGCTATCGCCAGTTTCTCTCTGACAGCATGCTAAATTATTGCGCGAATCTATGAAAACAAGAATACAGAGTTATCTCCCATATATTTTTCGCGAGCACTGATCTAAATTTGAGATCAGTGTTCGCGAGACAAAAACGATTGCAGATTGGCCGACTTTGTCAGTGATCTCCGTTCTGTTCTTCACAGTTATAATAAAGACATCGTTCTAAGGTCAAAACAAGTCGAAATTTTGAGACTGCTGTCGGAAGGAGACCGTGATATATGGTTGCATCACTCTCGCTTGAAACTGTCTTACATATCAATTCCTTTGTAAATTAAAAATTACACAACACCATGAAAAATCATTATCGACGATCGCGAATCTGCTTATATCCATAACACATTACGAAAAGATCTAAATATGTAAAAAAATCGATTTCTTACCCACAGAAAGAAAACCAAGGCATCATGTCAGGGATAGAATGAGACCCAAAGGGAAGTAACTCATTTTTGACCTGAGTTCAGGATGAGATTTCCCTTTAATGCGCGTAGTAATTATTCATCCTGTCAGAGAGACCAGAGCGATAGCATGGACCGATGATTATCAGAATAGGGTTGATAAATGGATGGTCGGATGAAAAAAAGCATTGGTTTAATGCATGCTTGGATACATTGATTAAAAGATGCTGCTGCTGCGATGATGATGATGATGATGATGATGATGATGATGATGATGATGATGATGATTGATGATGATGGTATTGATGATGATGAAGAGGAGGACAACGACGATGACGATGATGACCTGGGCAAGTTTGCAGGGTGGTTTTAGCTGAAAAAACTCATTGCTTTATTTGATTTAGCTAATTACCATACTAGTGGTGCGTTTCAGACATACTAGTGCCTTATCCTCCTTCGTGTGTACACACACGCACAAGACCAAGTGCGCACGGAAAGATCCTGTAATCTATGTCAGGGTTCGGTGGGTTATAAATTCACGAAAATACCCAGCATGCTTCCCCCGAAATCGGCGTATGCTGCTTAAATGCCGGGGTAAAAACGGCCATACACGTACAAATCCACTCGTGCAAAAACATGAGTGAACGTGGGAGTTTCAGCCCATAAAAGAAGAAGAAGAAGAAGAGTACCTAAATTCTCACTCGTTTTGCCAGCAAGTATTATGGATGATTGCCATAACTGATAAAAAGTCGATTAACAGAATCGAAACTGCAGAATAGTTTGCCGACAGCCAGTATTTATGTCTATTTAATCAATTAGCCTAGTAATGAAGAATTTTCGAGCTTTTCATGACATGTGTTTAATATGTTTCAATTACTGCACAGCAAATTCTTGACGTGTCGAGTGTAAAATTCACAAGACATCGTGTTATCTACGGTATATTTAAAACGTTTTGGAAGTTTCACTCTTATCTGTGTGTGTGTGTGTGTGTGTGTGTGTGTGTGTGTGTGTGTGTGTGTGTGTGTGCCGTGTGTATGTGTGTGTGTGTGTGTATGAGTGTGTATGTGTGTGTGTGTGTGAGTGTGTGTGTGTGTGTGTGTATGTGTGACTGAGTGCGTGTGTGTGTGTGTGTGTGTGTGTGTGTGTATGTATGTATGTGTGTATGTATGTATGTGCGTGTGTATGTATGTGTGTGTGTGTGTTTGTGTGTGTGTGAGTGTGTGTGTGACTGTGTGTGTGTGTGTGTGTGTTTGCAGTATTTTCACGGATGCTATTGACAAACTGTGTGGCAAGCAATAGGGCGAACCAGACGGATGAAGACTATGCTTCCCTGCAACTTCTCGATCATTCTGGGTAAGAGTTGTCCTTTCCTTATGTGTTGTTTTCTGTTGAAATTGATTGATACAATAATAGAAACTGTGCCAACAATATTGTGCGTCACATCTTGCGGATCAGTCATATCACTCCCGTTGTCTTTAGATAACTTTTGCAAGGCCTTTAAAAGGCGTTTTACTAGGTTATCCGACACAGTTTTTCTGTCTGCATGCAAAATAATTACTGTGTTTGATGACAGTTTACAACAATGTGAAAAGTTTTAAAAATATTTCTGAGCTGAAGTGGCACATTTAAATAAATGTGTTAAATGCTCACGTAGGCTAATTTGACTTGAAATGCAGCTTCTTTGTGTGCATATTATTCTTAAAGTTTGACATCAATCCACCGGGTCATCGCTGAAAAAGAGTATTTGTTATATTAACAAACAGTGTATTTCACGAAATAATCAGCAAGTGTTTAATTTAAATTAGAAGCTCTACGCTTTGCTGAATCCAAACCTTGCCTTCAAGGTCCTATCATGGAAACACACAAATCAACGAACAACAAGATTAAAATTAAGCACTACACGCACAAGTTTATTGAAGTAAAGGACAATTCAAGTCAGGAAAGAAGACACGTGGAACACACTGTAACTTTCAGCCATTTGTATTCCAGCAGAGTGATTCCCCTTACGTGCAACAGTAATGCAAGAGTTGTTGCCCTTTAAGCTATAAGGTACAATCAACATTCACTCCATTTATTTGCTTGGATTTTTTCCCTATTCAGGTGTCGAGCAACTGACAGCGTGGTGGAACCTCTTCAGTTAGACGGACCCTTGTATACCTTTCCTCAAAGTTACTTCTCTCATCAAAGCGTTCTGACCCTCACCAGTTTCATGTTCGTGAAAGGCAGAACTGGCAATTCCAACCAACTCGTCCTCTCCTGTGACGTCGTGCTCTGTCCTTCAGATAACACCGACCCTTGTGCTTATGTGAGTGAGATGGTGTCCGTTAATTAAAATGATGGATTGCTCTGTCCTTCAGATAACACAGACCCTTGTGCTTATGTGAGAGAGATGGTGTCCGTTAATTAAAATGATGGCTTGCTCTGTCCTTCAGATAACACCGACCCTTGTGCTTATGTGAGTGAGATGGTGTCCGTTAATTAAAATGATGGCTTGCTCTGTCCTTCAGATAACACCGACCCTTGTGCTTATGTGAGTGAGATGGTGTCCGTTAATTAAAATGATGGCTTGCTCTGTCCTTCAGATAACACCGACCCTTGTGCTTATGTGAGTGAGATGGTGTCCGTTAATTAAAATGATGGCTTGCTCTGTCCTTCAGATAACACCGACCCTTGTGCTTATGTGAGTGAGATGGTGTCCGTTAATTAAAATGATTGCTTGCTCTGTCCTTCAGATAACACCGACCCTTGTGCTTATGTGAGTGAGATGGTGTCCGTTAATTAAAATGATGGCTTGCTCTGTCCTTCAGATAACACCGACCCTTGTGCTTATGTGAGTGAGATGGTGTCCGTTAATTAAAATGATGGCTTGCTCTGTCCTTCAGATAACACCGACCCTTGTGCTTATGTGAGTGAGATGGTGTCCGTTGATTAAAATGATTGCTTGCTCTGTCCTTCAGATAACACCGACCCTTGTGCTTACGTGAGTGAGATGGTGTCCGTTAATTAAAATGATGGATTGCTCTGTCCTTCAGATAACACAGACCCTTGTGCTTATGTGAGAGAGATGGTGTCCGTTAATTAAAATGATGGCTTGCTCTGTCCTTCAGATAACACCGACCCTTGTGCTTATGTGAGTGAGATGGTGTCCGTTGATTAAAATGATTGCTTGCCACTACCTAATGAACACTTTCAAAATGCGTCAGACGGACCACTGACCAACGGACCGTTGGACAAGCAGTCTGAAGCTCACACGCACACACGCTCGCATGATCACACGCACGTATACGAACACACACACACACACACACGCCCGCGCGCGTGTGCACACACAAACGCGCGCACATACGCTCACACACACACAAACACTCGCGCGCACACACGTACACATACGCGCACACACACACACAGTCACACACAAAAACACAAACACACACACACACACACACGCACGCACACGCACACACACACACATACAACCATACACACACACACTCACACACACACACACACATACACACACACACACACACACACACACACACACACACACACACACACACACACACACACACACACACACTTTCGCTTTTATGACGACAAAATCCGTGTTTATGATGGAGAGGAGTATACATCTATGATGACTATTACTCAGAACTGCTCATCTCCCGTGAGTAACGCAACTCGCCAGTCAGCGGATGCCGAGCCTGAAGAAAGAGTGACGACACCCCCAGCACCTCCGGCACCCCCGGCAACCCGGGCACCCCCGGCACCTCCGGCACCCCCGGCACCTCCGGCACCCCCGGCACCCCCGGCACCCCCGGCAGATGCTGTTGGCCCAGGGAGGAGACGGAGGCGAGAAGCGGCCGAGGGTATCGAGACGGTCACAGTCCACCGGTCAGTTCACGTCACATCTCGCCAGCTAAACAAAGGTGCGTGAATACCGAAAAAGCACGTCGCGCAAAGCGATATCAACACTTTTGTTTAACCTTTTATTATTATTATTATTATTATTATTTAAGTTATTGAGACATCCCAGTGCACTAAGGGATTTATAAAGCAAATCGAGAAAATTCATTATTGAACGAAGCGCATAGCGCTGAGTTCAATAATTATTTTGGAGATTTGCTCTATAAATCCCTTAGTGCACTGGGATTGTTTCAATAACGATATTGTCAGTACCGCCAGAGAAAAAAGAAGATTCAAAACGCACATTTTGCTACGCGCATTTGGATAGGCGTAACTGTGTGGTCAGGTTTGTGTCAGATCTACTTTTGTGTGGGCTGTCTCAAGTGTGTCGTGCTTTCGTCACACGCTAACTCTTGTTTTAATTTCTGTTGGTAAATTCCAGAGTAGCGCTAAGCTAAAAAGAGATGATCTTTCATAGAGACCTCATTTAAACTCGGAGAAAGGACTGTGCTCTTAGTTATTTGCGATTCTAAACCTTCATCGAGCTTCAACAGATTGACTGTGCAAAGTGTTGCCCCTTGAATTGACTCCAAGGCCTCGGTTAGCACATTTTCAAAGTAAATGTGGTATGTTTCTCGTGTTGTATCTTCACTCATCGGAGACGTGGTTGAAAACGACGTTAAACACCAAATAAAGAAAGAAAGACTCATCGGGGAGTCTGGTACTATATATGAACGGTAAGAATGCTCTGAACTCCATACGTATTATATCCCCATCGTTTCACATTCGCCCAACATGTTAATTTGCTGCGGGGTTTATGTCGTCTGCTAGGCGGCTAGGGCAATTGAACCACTGCACTGCAGTCTCATTTTAAAAACAAAAATTGCTCGTCTGCACGCATGAGGCAGGCTAGTAATACGTTTTATACATGGTAAGAACGTTCTTAACCCTACACGTTTTCGATTACGATTGTTGTTGCCTTGAAATAATAATTCGGAAACCATTCATTTGCTGAACTGATGCAGGCGTATTTCAGTGTAGTCTACTATAACAGAGTCGACATCCTCGTCGCGATATAACCTTCGTGGTTGAAAACGACGTTAAACACCAAATAAAGAAAAGAAAGAAAGTCGACATCCAAATGCTGGTCTAGCTGGTACGTTATCGGAATAACACTTGTGTTTTCTGTTTGCCGCTGGGAATTTTATACTAACTCATCATTTGGTAATGTGGTTAATAAGCTACATGCCACTAACACGGCATATGAGAAGAATCTTTGCAAGTCAAAACGAGAAGAGACCATTGTGGAAGAGACACAGCCGCTTCTATTTTTAGATCAGTGGGATTTACTGTGGCACAGGCGCCTGTGATCTGTCAGAAAAAAACACTTCTGCTTTGAGCCGCAGGAAATTTATGGTTATTTTTTGGTAAAGTGGAGAATATGAGCTACATGTCATTAATTAATTCTGAGGATGAGAGTACAGTCTCGCTTTGGCAAAGGGCGTAAGAATACGGTCTGTGGAAAAGTTAGCGCACTCCAAGAGTGCGCTAACAGATTTAAGCGCATCGCCATTAGCCAATCAACTGGTTCACATCAGTCATGTGACACCAGTACTTACTGACAATTATTATTATTATTTAAGATATTGAGACATCCCAGTGCACTAAGGGATTTTTAGAGCAAATCGAGAAAATTCATTATTGAACGAAGCGCATAGCGCTGAGTTCAATAATTATTTTCGAGATTTGCTCTATAAATCCCTTGGTGCACAGGGATTGTTTCAATAACGATATTGTCAGTTCCGCCAGAGAAAAAAGAAGATTCAAAACGCACATTTTGCAACGCGCATTTGGATAGGCGTAACTGTGTGGTCAGGTTTGTGTCAGATCTACTTTTGTGTGGGCTGTCTCAAGTGTGTCGTGCTTTCGTCACACGCAAACTCTTGTTTTAATTTCTGTTGGTAAATTCCAGTGTAGCGTTAAGCTAAAAGGTGATGATCTTTCATGGAGACCTCATTTAAACTCGGAGAAAGGACTGTGCACTTAGTTTATATTTGCGATTCGAAACCTTCATCGAGCTTCAACAGATTGACTGTGCAGAGTGTTGCCCCTTGCCAAGGTCGACGGTAAGCACATTTTCAAAATAAATGTGGCATGTTTCTCGTGTGGTATCTTCACTCATCGGGGAGTCTGGTACTAAATATGAACGGTAAGAATGCTCTGAACCCTACACGTATTATATCCCCATTGTTTTATCGTTCACATTTGCCCAACATGTTAATTTGCTGAGCGGGATTTATGTCGTCTGCTAAGCTATGGCAATCGAACCACTGCACTGAGTCTCATTTCAAAAACAAAAATTGCTCGTCACGTTGCACTGAGTCTGCACGCATGAGGCAGGCTGGTAATAAGTCTTATATATACAGTAATACCGTCGTTTCAAATACTTTGCAACTCGTGTAACCCATGTGTAAAACGTGTGTCCGTACCCGTTTAATTGCACATACCACATCCACAAGGAAACAAACTGTCACGTTTCAATATCACAAAAAGGTGATTATGAACGGTTAGTTACTTCTAACTAACTAACCACACCACGATCCACTCTCGCAGTCATACAAATAGATAGAATCAACAAAAGTATAAGTTCCAGACGCCTGTTTATGTAATATCACGCCACCTCCCTCGAGACTTCACTCCAAAAGATGTTCTTTTTACGTTAAAAACGTAAAAACAAGTGGTCACTGACAAAAATGCCAGTTAAAGTAGAAAATAATAATAACACGCTGATCCCGTGTATAGTTAGGAAATATAGCTGTCTGCCTTAAAGTGCTGGTTATATGCAGGTGTCACACACTGAGTATAATCATTAATACAGATGACTTGGTGGTAAGAAGGGTGCGAAAGACATGGTGCAACTTAGCTTTTTGCCATTGAGTGGGCGGCCCGTGATTAGTCTGTAGTCTCCACAACTGCTCAGTTGAATGTAGTGCCGGTTAGCGTGGCAACGAAGCAGGGAACAGTGGAGACATCAGGCGCCTCACTCAGTCGCTGAAGGTCCTCCCGTAGTCTACCAGAAAAAAGTAGAGTTGTAGCTGGTAGGACGGCGACAGCGACAGCAAATCACCAGTACAGCAGGTTAGCAGGTTACACGAATGCCGCGGACGACCTGGTTACAGCATCCCGCTCAGCGTAGCACGTAGTAGATGTACGTAGGCACTCGGAAACAGCCAGCAACAGAAGGCTGCAACAAAAAGCATCGGTGCACTAAACATGTCATGCTACTCCTCACACACCACCTTTAAACATGTCACCCTGACATATTTCATCGAGCACGTGGGCCTGCACAAATGGACTTTTACAACAACAAATCAGCTATTTTCCTTCCTTCTCTCTATATCTGCAAAAACCATATACAGATTAGTATTTTATTCCATCTTCCCACCCCATGTATGTTGTAATTGTCCAAATGTGCTTTTCTGTTATATGATTCTGTCCTTTCGGTTAGGTGATGTCCTGTAATGTACAGCATATTCATGTAAAAAAAAAAACTGTACAAAAAGAGAATAAAAAAAAAAAAGTATTTTAGTGTCACAAAGAGCAAATTATGCGCTATTTGGAAAGAACAACAGTGTCATAAAGTGGTTTGCATGTGAAATAAATGAAATTGCTTTCATATGTACGTGTTCTGCCCTATTGCACTGTCTCTTCCCTTTTCACACCAAACACTTCATTCTTCACTTCAAATACATCAATGCGAATCAACTTTTCGACACACAGTTCACACAATCTTTTAGCTTTCACCCAATGCATGTAAATACATATTATAAAGAAACTTCCTCAAATATAGATTAACGCACACTAGAAGGTACTGACAGACACTCACGAGTTCGAATCACGGCTCACTGCATGTCGCCAGTTTCACTTCCTTGTGTCGCTGAATCCTCGTAGAATAATGAATTCTCAAAAACTCTCACTGTAGATGCCAACACACACCTTTCACGTTTCTCCCCGAGAAACCCTTCCGCCATTAGCGAAAGCAACCGTCGTCAGCTACGACCGGTATCGATGAAGACTCCCCTCGTCTAGTCATCTGCGCCGATGTGGTCCCTTGCTCGCCACCATCGTCCCGCGCTTCTCCGTGTAAGGTCCCTCCCTCGTACACGCCATGGAAAACCCTCATGGAAACTCCTAAAGAATTTAACCAAGTCTTAATACAACATTCTCTAAAACCATCTCTTCTTCCAAACGTTCATGTACCAACTCATACATTCTCGTTCATTCTACGTTCACATTCCGTCCACACTCAATATCCAAACTAATGCTTAATCTATGAATAACACTGCCATACAAAGCATCACCGTCTTAAACATAACATAAATGCGTAACATTTATGTTCAAGAAATTCCCCATGAAAAACCGTGATACAATTACATCAAGAATTCTCTCAAAGCTTCACCCTAATATTTGGTGCACTTTGTATACACTAACCTTTACACTCCAGCTATGTATTCCAACGTCAATAATATACAACATAGTAAATCATTTACCTTAAGAGACCCGTCTCTTGAAAGAGTACTTGTTCCCAGATCAAGTCTGACACGCGCCGACAACCTTCCCGGTTGAAAATCTCAAACGCTGTGACGTTATTTACCCCAGACCAGCTACATGTCTCAAAACACAGCTCATCTCAAGCTATGGTTTTCTCGTGCAACGCACAAAACCCGTGATAACGCCTCTCCGGTCAGCTACGCATCGCCCTTCACTATTTAGGGAGGTTAAAAACACGACGTGGTTTCACCTCACAAATATGCTACTCACATCTTTGTGACAGAGAGTATTTCATTCCACAAACACAGACTCGTCAACAGCGTTAAATAATGATTTATTACCTCAACAGCCTTACGTAGGTAGCTCTCTCTTTTAAGCGAATCCGCTTCCTTTTGAATGACTTCTGTTCGTCACAGAAATACCGCCATCCTCCTCTCGCGCTGAAACCTTAATGCGGTGAAAACGCACAGCGGAGAAACCTTGACGCCCCGACTGTCAGCCAGCATGTATACAGGGAGAAGGTGGTCTGTCCGTGTAGTTCCTTTTAAGCCCCACTGGCAAGCAGCATGGCACGTTGATATACGGTGAAGTATTTAAACGTGTTGAAAACCATCAAACTTGTAGGAGAATTTAGATACCGACGCTTCTCTCTCGCTGCTGAGTTTCGAGTGTGCAGTTAAAATGTCTCACACAGACAACCTTGACAAAATCACGTGACTCACCTTGTCACATTCCAAGTTCAGCTATCACCAGTTTTGCCCCGACAGCAGAAATCACCCACGTGAAATCCGTGCGACACGAAATACCCGTGTTCGGCTATTGCTCGGTCAGCTAAAACCCAGCCGTTGACAGAAAGCACAGGCGCTTTCTATCGCAATTGACCAAGAGAAGGCACCCCACAGAGTGACACTTTCTCGATCCATGTCACTAAATCGTGACACAAACAGCTACCAACAAAATAAATGTGTTTTAATTGCGGCAATACAAACGTTTGCAGGGTTAACATCGAATTACTTCGACAGAATCTCGTTACACAGGTCTATAAGAACGGCATCTCTCGCTACGAGTCACTGAGTCGCTCATCAGTCATGTTGCCAAAATACAAGTCTTTCTGCGTCTAAGCCTGATCTAGATTGACATTTTTGTTTTATCATATCTGACTAAAATGCAAAAAGAATTGACATAATACCAAGGTATGTTTTATCCCTCAAAACATTTACACTTAGGGGGTTGCTTCAGTGGTTGGCCGCAACGAATTCCGCAGTGATCAATACCAAATCAGTACCTGGCGAGTGTTGGTCAGTATTGCAATTGATTACCAATAATGCTTTGGAATAAAAATGAATAGAGTAAAATAAAACAAAACAAAGGAGAGTAAAGAAAGAATCAAATAAAATTAAAAGAATACCGCGCTGACAGGGCTCGAACCTACGATCTGCCGACTCAAAACGCAGTACGCTAACCGTTGCGCTACAGAGACATTCTTGCATTAGGAGAAAAAATAAACTAGTAATCCAAAAAAGGTCAGAGGCATAGGCACCCGATATTGAACTCGGTACATTACAGAAGAGGAACTTTTTTTCGTGTTTCTTCCTAGAGTATTTTTTGCAGCAAGATATAACGTAACAAAGCAGACACATGTTTGGTTGTCTTTCTAGAACCTTTTCTTGAACATATATTGGGGGTAAAGACACTGGTGATTTGTAAGTCTTCAAACCGGTGTCTTGTGCCTTTGCTTGTCCCCAAAGCTGTTTTGCAACTTGGAGGGTCTGACAGTGAATGATTTAGGTCAGTCCCTCGCATGGTTTGATATGCACGAGGAAAACGGGGAATGATTGGGTTTTTTTTTCTGTTTCTTTTTTAAAAAACTTTGTCGTCCGGTAGACACTCGTTTTCATATGACGATCGCGCGGGCAACATACTCCCTCGCCTTGAGTTTGACTTTTGACAGGGGGTGGAGATGTTTGACAAGATTTGAACACGTGTGAAAAGACATGAGCTTTTTTTTTAGAACCTTCTGTTTACAGTGATAGACTTATAGGTAAACATTTGCAAATATGGAGACTGTCAAGAAAGGTTACAAACTTGCGTTGGTCTCAGATAGTGATATCCGTTGAAAAGACGTTAAAAAAACACAACTTATAGCCAACCAACCTCGCATCTTTCTCGCAAATGTGTGACCAACCTTTGCGTTAACTATTTCAGATTGTTCTGTCACTGTGCAGCTTGCTAAGGGGTCGGTAGAATGTTAGCTATTTTATAAACAATTTGTGGTTCATCCTTGATTCTAAACATGATCAACTGGTGTCAGCAGCCACTTATTATTTCTTTTAAAGTTAGTATTAAATAATGGCAATTTATCTTCAGTCACTGATATCTGCTCCCGACATTATATAGTATGGTTAGAAGGAAGACATATCGCATAGAAGTGGCAGTATAAACTGTAAAAAAAATGATACTGAGAAGGATTCTATTGAAAGTACATGAGTAATGTCAACACATACAGTATTTGTTTACAAATGAATGATGAAAAAAATTTCACAGACAGAATTTTGTTTTTGTTTTTTGACAGGGAGGGGGGGAGGTGTCCGGAACCCCTGTAACCCCCCCCCCCCCCTATAATCCGCCCCTGCTGCTACCCCTGACAGGAGCCTGTAGACTTAACCAACCTCGCCCCTCTCTCACATTTGTGACCAACCGTTGCGTTAATTAGTTTAGATGGTTCTGTCACTGCGCAGCTTGCTGCTACCTCTGACAGGAGCCTGTAGACTTAACCAACCTCGCATCTCTCTCTCTCTCTCTCTCTCTCTCTCTCTCTCTCTCTCTCTCTCTCTCTCTCTCTCTCTCTCTCTCTCTCTCTCTCTCTCTCTCTCTCTCTCTCTCTCTCTCTCTCTCTCTCTCTCTCTCTCTCTCACACACACATTTGAGACCAATCGTTGCGGACATTATTTCAGAGGGTTCTGTCGCTGCGCAACCTGCTGCTGACTTGGCCCAGTGCCTGAAGAATCACACGATGCAATCTATCATGGTCGCCTTGGGCGTGCTGCTCATCGCTCTGCTGATGGTGGTCGTCACCCTCGTCGTTCTCTTCTGTCGCCGTCGTCGTCGTTGCCATTGTGGCGATGAAGGAAAGCGGGTGGACGACGGTCTGTCCATGAGATCCTCAGTCCAGAAGCTGGGGCCTGGTCACCTGACAAAGTATCGTGGCTGAAGAGTGTGGATTGTGAAAATTCAGTCTTGATATTGGGCATGACCACAATTTATTTGGACATTTCTGTCTGTCGGCATGTCTGTCACTGTGCCTGTCTGACGTCGTGTTAGCTTGCCTGTCTCTCTGTATGTCTGTCAGTCTGTTTGTCTGCCTGATTGCCTGTCTGCCTGCCTGTCTTTTTGATTGCTTACTACTATTTAACACTTTTCTTCTAGGTTCCAAGCAAATGTGGTAAGGCAGGTCAGAAGTAACACCACTTTCTGGGAAGATTGTTTTAAAGCCGTTACACGTTTTTAAACTTACATCATAAACAAAACGTGACTACAGTGAGTTTTGAGAGGCACTCAGCAGCAATCGCTTTGGCTTTGTAAATAACGCACAACTTCCATGTTTTCTCGTTTGTATACATGACAAGGAGACTGACACCATTTATAATATTCAAATGAAAATGTGATAGTATTTTTTTCTGTCTATGTGATACAAGTGTATACATTCTCCTGAGTGAAAGCACGTTCCCTGTATCTTACACAAAAATATGTGAAAAGAGAGAGAACTGATGAAAACTCCAGAGGCAGGTTTCACGGTATTGAGAAATTCTATTGACTGCACAATGTGCTCTGATTTCTAACTTGCTGAACCAATTTTCTCAGGTTTTTTTTATATGCAATGCACAAATGTGTCATTTTGAATACAATTCTGAAAAAAAAAATCGTTTGAGTTGTTTTGTTGGCATTTTATGCACATGTGTTTGGTAGCGATCGTGTGAATCCTGACAGACGCCATTTCCTTCTGCATGACAGAAGCCAACCATTGATGTGAAAATTGAAACGAAAAGGCACTTAATTCACACTGAATGGTCATATTTGATAGCAGAGCTGCAATATCTAACCATACAAACAAAAACAAAAGCACAAATATGAATTTTGCATTACATATTTTGCACACAAAAAATCGAATCGAGAACTGGAAGCTGTCTGTCCGAAAAACTAAGTCTTCACAGATAAACCAAGTAAGCTTATTTTACCACAAGAAATGATAACATGATTTTATTTTGACATTGAAAACACACCTTTATAGTCTGTACTTCATAGGAAAGCATTTACAATGACCGAAATTTCGCGAAATTCCGCGCCGTGTCCATTTCTTGGAATGTCCGACCGTCGTCTGTCAGGGGTTTCCAACGATCGCTACTTTCACTTTCGTTGTCATTTTCGGGCAATCCTATGCCGTATGTGACATATTACACACTTTTCACAGTTGAGGCCGAAGGCGTGATTTGTGATTATTTTTTCAGGTGAGATTTTATTGTTTTTGTTGCCTTTTTGTCGAGTAATATGCCGTCTGTCAGCCAACGATCGCTACCACACGATCGCTACCTCTTCATGCTCGATCAGATTTTTAGCTTTTTCAATGATTATAGAAGTTTGATTAACGTTTCCTTTGCAGTTCTGGATCGGTAGGGTAAAGGTATCTAATTTCGACATAAGATCTTGGGGGTACCTAAATCCGACCGATTTTCCAAGTCACATCAATGACGAGGTGCGCACGTCATCACAACAGAAGGAATGCCATTCATACACGGGCCATTCATGAACCGGTTGATGACGCGACTTTACGGACCAATCGTTTTGTCGCGAGAGTTATTTGCGTCATCGGCACCGCGGCGCGAAAATTTGCCTTGCAAGTGTCTTCTAAAGTTTTAACGTTGAGGGGGGAATCGAGACAAGGGCGTGGTGTATGTGTGTGTGTGCGTGTGCGTGTAGAGCGATTCAGACCAAACTACTAAACCGATCTTTATGAAATTTTACATGAGTGTTTCTGGGAATGATATCCCCGGACGTTTTTTTTCTTTTTTTTGATACATACCTTTGATGACGTCATATCCGGCTTTTTGTAAAAGTTGAGGCGGCACTGTCACACCCTCATTTTTCAATCAAATTGATTGAAATTTTGGCCAAGCAATCATCGACGAAGGCCGGACTTCGGTATTGCATTTCAGCTTGGTGGCTTAAAAATTAATTAATGACTTTGGTCATTAAAAATCTGAAAATTGTAAAAAAAAATAATAATTTATAAAACGATCCAAATTTACGTTCATCTTATTCTTCATCATTTTCTGATTCCAAAAACATATAAATATGTTATATTTGGATTAAAAACAAGCTCTAAAAATTAAAAATATAAACATTATGATCAAAATTAAAGGCACAGTAAGCCTCCCGTAAACCATCACAGATACGGTCAGGCTTTTACACACAGTACAAACACCCTTTCATTTAAACACTCACCGATTGAGAACATCCTAGGTGCCCTCCGTAAAGAGCGAACAATTTTCAAAGAATTTATTTTTGCGTGGTTTATCTTACCCCTGAGCCATCGTGAACTCGTGTCATCCAGTTTCCCTTTTTCACAATGTAGTCGTCAGTTAGTCATTTGAATGTGACTCGATGTGAGCTTATCTACAATAGCACGTTTTTATGCACGAAACAAACGGCTGTGGTTCACAAGAACTCTAGCGATGGCTTTTGACTGTTGAGAGGAACGGCGATATGCACTGTAAACCGTCGTCTGCGACGACCCTTGCGTGGCCCTGCTTCCGGGCTTTTCTGATCTTGTCTTGATGAAAAACAAATTCTTTTATGATTAAAGAATTTTGTAACAAGCTGTCAATTTATTATTTAGATTTTAAAAGTTAGGTCTAGCGCAAAAACGCACCACGGTCCAAAAACATTCTGATAATCATCGATCCACGGCTATCGACAGTTTACATCGATAGAAGGGAAGTAACTCATTTTTGACCTGAGTTCAGAATGGGTCCAAAAAGTGTTCGAGACAATCTGCAAAATTAATTCTTTAAAAATTGCTCGCTCTTTACGTAGGGCACCTAGGATGTTCCCGTTTGGTGAGCGTTCAAATGGAAGGGTGTTTGTACTGTGTGTAAAAGCCTGACAGTATCTGTGATGGTTTACGGGAGGCTTACTGTCCGGGCGTGATTTCCGGTATCATATTCATAACAGCCGTCCCGGCCAGCACCAAAACGAGGCGCAATTGTTGTTAAGGAGAAGTCCACAAAAATAAATTCTTTGAAAATTTCTCACGCTCGACAGAAAGCAGCCAGGATGTTCCCGTTCGGTGAGCGTTCAAATGGAAGTATGCTTGTACTGTATGTAGACGCTCGGGGAGCTCTGTGATGGTTTACGGGAGGCTTACTGTGCCTTTAAATTTTCGAAATCAATTTAAAAACACTTTCATCTTATTCCTTGTCGGTTCCTGATTCCAAAAACATATAGATATGATATGTTTGGATTAAAAACACGCTCAGAAAGTTAAAACGAAGAGAGGTACAGAAAAGCGTGCTATCCTTCTCAGCGCAACTACTACCCCGCTCTTCTTGTCAATTCCACTGCCTTTGCCACGAGCGGTGGACTGACGATGCTACGAGTATACGGTCTTGCTGAAAAATTGCATTGCGTTCAGTTTCATTCTGTGAGTTCGACAGCTTGACTAAATTTTGTATTTTCGCCTTACGCGACTTGTTCTTCTTTGTTTCTGTTTTTCGACGGCATAATTGGATGACCAAGCAGGCACGGCTACCTACTAAAGTCGTGTTGAGGCAGGCTTTGTTTAGGGATCCTTCTATCTCCCCCCTCCCTATGTGAGGAGAGTAGTTAGGGTACCCACAGTCTTTGGTGGTAAGCCTTCAGTTTGTGTGCGTCACTTATGTGCGTGTTTTTTGGTGTGTGTTTTTTCCACTTAAAATAAAAGTAGATTTACATTCTGTATTCATATATGTATGCAATTAATTATTATTTTATATCAAAATGAGCGAGTGTCTTTTTATGAACAAAAAAAAGTGTTCCTTGTTAATGAAACAGGTATCTTGGCTCTTCTTGCCGTTTTCTAAATTAGGGGGTATCGATAGTATAAGTTTATTTCTGCCATTAAAAAAATGATAAAGAAGTACTTATCTGTTTTTATCTTGTACACACATAAATACACTTTCAAAACATGTGACTTTTGTTAGTGTATGGAGACCTTGAAATGTGAAAAAACCATTTCGCCGGCCGGTTTAGGTGAAAATGGCGTTCTGATCAAGGACATCTGCATGCAAACATATAGACAGCCTCAGGCAAGGAACTTTGTTGTGAAAATCTGTTATATGTTTAAACTTTATGTAAATCATTTAGTATTAGTGGTTTTCTGTCTTCTTTCTGGAGTCAGGCTTGCATCAAGTTTGTTTGATAGATTTTCACGTTTTGGGGGCAACTTTCGTTTCGCTTGATTTTCTATGGAAAAAAAGACTCTGCGTATAATTTTTTCTTTGTTTTGTGTGGTACTGATCCTAATTAATTACAATAACATCCATGTTCACAGTATTTCACAGTTTTATGTTTGACTGGAAGTGTGAGAAAATGGGAAATGGCTGAAATCAATACCGTGAAACCTGCCCAGGTTAACTTGGCTCTTTTTTGTCACACACAGCTAGAATTGTCTCCATAGGCCCTTTCTCGTCTCGTTGAAAACATTCAAAAGATTAATCTAATTGCCTTAGAAAAGCCTAAAGAGAGGGTGGTATACAATAAGAACATGTCCCTTTTCTTGCTTTCTGCTGAAGGGATCTTTGTTTCATGTTTAAACATTGAAGGTTCTTTTATCACGGAGAACAGATAATGCGCACAGGGTTGAATAAGATTGCTCCAATACTCGATTTTAAAAGTATTTTAATTCATATCACACAGTACAATGATGCATCTGACAAGTACAAACTCTTATGCTTACTTTCAGCATTTCAACATCAAACTACTTCCTTTTTGAAAAAAACAATGATTCAGTTATCTGACGAGCAGGCTTTTTTCATAAGAAATTATCTTCAATGACTAGTGTTGGGTGTGTATTTTAGTTTTTTTGTTTTTGTTTTTTGAGGGGTGGGGGGGGGGGGGGATTAGACTTAGGCTGATTCCTTATTAGTCTCTTCCACAACAATCAAACATACCACAATTTTTGTTGTTACTGGATTGCGTATTTATTTTGTAGTAGTGTTTATTTTGTAGTAGTGTTTATTTTGTAGTAGTGTTTATTTTGTAGTAGTGTTTATTTTGTAGTAGTGTTTATTTTTAAGAGGAATTCAAATTTGATTTTTGTGCATTAATCTTGCAGATAAATATATTCTACAGTTGACAGGGTTTGTATGTAGTGAGGTGTAAGGTCAATGAGAAACGTATTATATATAAATATATATATATATATATATTTTAATGTTAATAATGTTGTGGTGTTTCGTATGTCTTCGTGTTCATTCGGCACCACTGGACACGATCTCAGATAATACAGTGAATTTTATTTTATTCTATTTTATTTGAAATCCTGATTTTTTCTCTTTTTTCCAAAAAAAAAAAAGATTAATAAACTGGAGAAGGCTGAGTCTGTAATCCAAGACTTTGATAGGTATTAGTTGTGCCTCTGGGCGATATTTTCTGCTTGATTTAAACGACAAAAAGGCGGTTTGAACAAATTGGAACGTTTTGAACAATATTTGAAATTAACACTCATTTAAAGTAGTACAAAATGTATTTTTAAAGCATGCATTGGTCCCCATGTAGTGATAGGTCTTCAGAAGACCATGGCGGCACGCATCCGGTCCGATGTTAATTGGCCCGATGACTTGTTGGACCTGCGGCCCGACACATTATGCCGACATCGGGAAGATATCGTATATCGATTTCAGCGGGAAGACATCGGGACGATGTCGGCATAAGGTGTCGGGCCGCAGGTCCAACAAACCATCGGGCCGATAAGCATCGGACCGGATGCGTGCCGCCATGGTACAGGTGTTCGGCCTCCTGTCGGCCGCCTATTTGCCTCTTTGCAAAAGTTAGTCGGGCCAACACCCGCGTCGTATCTTTTGACGTCACCGGCCCGACTTTTTGAAGGGTGTTCGGCCGATTATCGGCCGCTAATGTCTTGCTGGCTGGGTTGCCCTTCTTCTTCTTCTTCTTCTTCTTCTTCGTCTTCTTCTTCTTCTTCTTCTTCTTCTTCTTCTTCTTCTTCTTCTTCTTCTTCTTCTTCTTCTTCGTTCATGGGCTGCAACTCCTACGTTCACTCATGTTTTGCACGAGTGTATTTCTACGTGTATGTATGCTAATGT
>NC_090253.1:2015518-2033018 GCF_037325665.1 Littorina saxatilis
CAACGTGCCCTCAACGTGAAATCCACAACGAATCCTACGTCAGTCATTACCAATTTTTCACCTGCACGGTTTCGTATCGTTTATCAAAGAAATGTACCTTTGAAAATTACGTAAGGTGAACAGATTTTCAAATACAGGAGATGGATATGTGCGAAACTATCACCGAATAACAAATGACTCAGTCAGACGTTATGAAATTAAGCGCCGATGTACCGCGCAATGTATTTAATTGCTTTGGCGTTCCAAATGCGTCCGATTACATTTTCTGGCATCATTAATGCATCAACGATAATTGAAAAGTAATCCTAAAAATATAATTGTGTACGTTTAAAGTTGATCTACTGTGCTCATCAAACCTCTTGTTGTATTTTGTAAATTGGCGAGAGGGGGGCAGAATACATGAACCTAAACTCTGTGATTGTCTATACGTGCGTGTGTGTGTGTGTGTGTGGGTGTGTGTGTGTGTGTGTGTGTGTGTGTGTGTGTGTGTGTGTGTGTGACATCAGTTTTGTGTATGTGTGTGTGTGTGTGTCACATCAGTTTGTGTATGTGTGTTTGTGGGTGGCTGTGTGTGTATGTGTGTGTGTGTGTTTGTGTCCCTCGGCGCGTGACAATATATCTGCCAATAAGTTGAACTAAAACAGGGTTCAAGTGCTGAAGTGGGAATTACACCTGAAAAAGCAGGAAGGGAGCAGAATACATGTTATGAACTCCGTTATATATTGTTTGAAATGTTATAACCTGGGAGAAGTCACCCTCGCACTCCGTCCTTAGTTTCTCTTGACCTACCTTTGAAGTATTCTTGAGGACATGACTAGACTACCCGATTGCGCCCATTGCACGGCATAAGAGAGCGCCGTTCCACCCGGCCGATTCCGCTATAGACGTCACGCGTCCAAGGGATGTGATTTTCGAGCCAGCTGCATTGACTCGGCCAAGAACGCAAACTTTCTTTGATTAAAGGCATTGTAGCATGTCTAAAATCATGGGACTTGTGTTATCAAGCTTTTAAAATCACCAAGTAACTTTTAAGAATAGTTTCAGTTACATGCGAACTCATTCTGCTGAACGGATTTTGAGAGCCAGTACCCAACAGCCTTTAAATGGTACCTCTTTCCTTTTTTCATGTTCTTTTATGGTTTGCCGATTTTGTTAACATTTTTGCATTCATAATGAAGATTTTATGGTGACTGTACAGAAATGTACGTCCTCTAGTTTCTAACCTTCCAAAAATTGGGGCTGGGGGTCGGGGGAGAGAGAGAGAGAGAGAGAGAGAGAGAGAGAGAGAGAGAGAGAGAGAGAGAGAGAGAGAAAGAAAGAGAGAGAGACAGACAGACAGACAGAGAGACAGACAGACAGACAGAGAGGGAGAGAGAGAGATAGAGAGAGACAGAGAGGGAGACAGAGGGGAGAGAGGGAGACAGAGAGAGTCAGAGAGAGACAGAGAGAGACAACGTCGAAACTTTGTCAATCATTTCGGTTTTTTCACCTGCATTTTTAGTTTCGTAATATTCTATTCAATTAATGTTCGGTCAAACATAGAGGTTCACTAATTGTGTAAGACGAAAAGAGTATAACATAAATGCATATTGTTTCAAGGAATTTGCTGAGTTAAATGGATTTGCGAGTGCGAAACTTTCCCTCCCAAAAAAAGACGCGTTACTAACCGACAGTGTTCTCCGGTGATGGCCACGGTCGACTTTGTGTATCCCAAATTTGGTTTTCAACTTTGATGAACACTTTCAGGACTAAAATATTCATCGTAATCAACTCGAAGGTAAGTTGTTTTCAGTTGTTCCACATGAGACGTTATCACTTATTGTACTCCATGTACACATGCACAGATTACTTGATTGTCGAGACCATGATTGGAAACGGACCGGCCAAAGATGGCGGGTCTTTCCAATAGTCACAATGTCAGCCCTAACTCAGTTCAAGGGATACACATTCTTTTAGACTCAACTTTTGAGTCAGTGTAGCGAAACAATGGGTCACAAGCAGTGGAACACAAAGGAAAAACACGTTTCACATAGACGGACGCAACCTTTAGAATGCTGTTTAATCAGACTAGCTCAGTGCATGAGACTGAAAGCGAGGGCGGCCATTGACATCTCAAGTACTTAATTGGGCATTTTACGATCTTGAGGGAGGACGATGTATCCAGACAAGCTGCTTCAAGTTCAAGTGAATCTGCCCAGCGGACAGTGGTATGAGGAGAATTCAGAACTTGACACATTGGCTCATTACATACTTGACTGTCTTTTGTCGACCTGTTCTGTTACTCACTCAAGTAGGCAGCCGAGATACCCTGCCGGTGTCACGATTTCCATCTTTCGCCTGTGTACATATTTCCCCCTCGACATATACTCAAGACTGAAATGTTGTTTCCTGGTAAAATTAAGAAGTGAAATTATTTAAGGACGAAAAGCATGTCAGTTTCTTGCATGTGAAGAAAATTGGTGGTAAAATTTAATAGATTTCAACCCCAAAATCTAATTCTTCGAAAACGTGTACTGAGTGGTTACGTCCCTTGAGTAAGAAGGAAACATTTTAGGATGAATCAAATTTCTAAGTTAAATAAAACAAATTGGTTGGACAAATTTGGCCCCATGAATGTAAGGTACACAAGGTCGCTCATCAGTACTATCGTAGGGTGTTTTTTTGTTCAGTGTAGAGTTTATACTAGTTCAACGAGGCCGAGAAGCGAAATATCAACACGGCGAAAGATGAAAACGTCACACCGGGAGAGAGGAGCTATCGGGTGGAGAATGGGGAGGTGATTCGGGGAGGGGGGTGGATTAAAGATGAACGTAAGGAGGAGAGAGTGAGACAAAGAGGAGCTATCGGGTGGAGAATGGGGGAGGGGATTCGGGAGGGGGGATTATAATGTGTGTGTGTGTGTGTGTGTTGTGTGTGTGTGTGTGTGTGGGCGGCAGGTTGGGACGGCATTTTATCAACGAACGTACGAAATAACAAAACAAAATAAAGAAAGAACAAACAAACAAAAATTAAAACCTGACACATGCAGGTTTGTGTAGTCATTCGTTAGACTGATTTTAACCTGTCTTAGACGACTACCCATAGTCTTTTCACATTCACTGATTCAATCAATCAATCAATATGAGGCTTATATCGCGCGTATTCCGTGGATACAGTTCTAAGCGCAGGGATTTATTTATTTATTTTTGTATTTTTATTTTGTGCAATTTATATCGCGCACATATTCAAGGCGCAGGGATTTATTTATGCCGTGTGAGATGGAATTTTTTTTACACAATACATCACGCATTCATATTGGCCAGCAGATCGCAGCCATTTCGGCGCATGTCCTACTTTTCACGGCCGAATAATTATTCCAAATCACACGGGTATTTTGGTGGACATTTTTATCTATGCCTATACAATTTTGCCAGGAAAGACCCTTTTGTCAATCGTGGGATCTTTAACGTGCACACCCCATTCAAGTAATGACACACTCGGACTGTGTGTGTGTGTGTGTGTGTGTGTGTGTGTGTGTGTGTGTGTGTGTGGGTGGGTGTGTGTGCTACCTGACGGATTTTGATGAACATTGGTTTACATATTCTTGAGAGCATTCGCTTGTGTGGCTGTTCTCCGATATTTGATAGCGTTATTTGGTGTCATATTTTCCCGTTTGTAAAAGTTGAGCCCGCACTGTCAGAGAGAAGAACACATGAATATAATATGTAGAAATCGCAAACCCGGCCAGAAGGCAGACACGGACAAAATGTAGGATGCTGATACATGTAAAATATGTGTCTGATGCGAGTATAGGCTTACTACATGTATGTTTACAAAAATCGTGAATAATATCTAGCCGAGATGAATCGCAACCTTTGTACCTCTCCCTTTATTTAAGATTTTTCCCATTCTTCTTCGTGTTAGTTGGACGGTATTCTTTCTTTTTCTTTTTTCTTCCAGCCACAACACAGATAGCGTAATAGCGGCTGTTTTATTCATTCTTCTGTCTCGTTCCCTCATATTCGCATGTGATATTATGTCACTCCTTATGAGATTACACCCCCCAAACTTTGTTGCTAGACCTGTGTTAAGGAGAGAAGAGGCGAGGAAAACTGGTATGAAGTACAAGTCAAAAATCGCACCTTGATCTTACATGACTCATTTACAGCACTTGGCAGTCT
Organism: Littorina saxatilis; assembly: GCF_037325665.1. Taxonomy (NCBI): domain Eukaryota; kingdom Metazoa; phylum Mollusca; class Gastropoda; order Littorinimorpha; family Littorinidae; genus Littorina; species Littorina saxatilis. The sequence continues at coordinate 2,019,679 of NC_090253.1, forward strand.
TTTGTCGGGCTTTTGTCGATCGTTTGTTCACTTGGATAATAAAATTACGGACATGCTCCCCCCTCCCCCCCCCCCCCCCTCCTCTAAACTTTGCCAAAATGGGTCCTCTTGAGACATCTCGCGTATGAGAACAAAAGAAAACCGAACGGGCAAATCATATGGACAACACATGTTGGATTTCTTCTTAGGGTACGCTCACCAGTAAAAAAAAAATGCAGCCAATGTTTTCTCGAAAAGTTGTGTTTGTGTGTGTGTGCGCGTGCGCAGGTTTTTTAATGTACTGTTTCGTTGAGAGGATCGTGGGTAGTGTTTTTCCTCTTCATTTTAAAATGTTCATTACAGACATATAAGACAAAATAAAGAAAAAGAGAGAAACATACAGCAAAAAACAAGTCGCGTAAGGCGAAAATACAACATTTAGTCAAGCTGTCGAACTCACAGAATGTCCATAGAGGGGGAATCGAGACGAGGGTCGTGATGTGTGTGTGTGTGTATATGTGTGTGTGTGTGTGTGTGTGTGTGTCTCTCTGTGTCTGTGTGTGTCTGTGCGTGTGTGTGTGTAGAGCGATTCAGACTAAACTACTGGACCGATCTTTATGAAATTTTACATGAGAGTTCCTGGGAATGATATCCCCGGACATTTTTTTCCTTTTTTCAATTAATACCTTTGATGACGTTATATCCGGCTTTTTGTAAAAGTTGAGGCGGCACTGTCACACCCTCATTTTTCAATCAAATTGATTGAAATTTTGGCCACGCAATCTTCGAAAAAGGCCGGACTTCGGTATTGCATTTCAGCTTGGTGGCTTAAAAACTAATGAGTGAGTTTGGTCGTTAAAAATCGGAAACTTGTAATTAAAATTATTTTTTTTATCAAACGTTCCAAAAACAATTCCATCTTATTCTGCGTCATTATCTGATTCAAAAAACATATAAATATGTTATATTTGGATTAAAAACAAGCTCTGAAAATTAAAAATATAAAAATTATTATCAAAATCAAATTTCCGAAATCGATTTAAAAACAATTTCGTCTTATTCCTTGTCGGTTCCTGATTCAAAAAAACATATAGATATGATATGTTTGGATTAAAAACACGCTCACAAAGTTAAAACGAAAAATATAATATATGTATTCTTAAACGGATTTTTGTTTTGATGTACATTTTTCATTCAATTTTCTTTTCATGTTTGCTTGCTCTTCATTTAAACTGTACAATAGCCGCCATTTATATGTATTTTTCTAGAAAACTGTAAACACCACTATAAGCATTATGCTTGTGTTGTTTACTCTATATGCGTTTTTTATTTGTAAATAATGCACAAACGTTGAATAAAACAGTTTAAACCAAACGAAGAGAGGTACAGAAAAGCGTGCTATGCAGCACAGCGAAACCACTATTTTTCAATCAAATTGATTGAAATTTTGGCAAAGCAATTTTCGACGAAGGCCGGACTTTGGTATTGCATTTCAGCTTGATGGCTTAAAAACTAATTAATGACTTTGGTCATTAAAAATCGGAAACTTGTAGTTGTAATTAAAATTATTTTGTTATCAAACGATCCAAAAACATTTTCATCTTATTTTTCGTCATTTTCTGATTCCAAAAACGTATACATATATGGGTCCTTCCACAAAGCTGTGTACCACAAGAGGGTTATTACTTTAGAGTAAGATTTCGGAATGTTTTTCTTGCTTCTCGAATAATATAAGGATATCAACAGACTGCAAATTGACCAAAGAGATAACGATAAGAAAATCAAGAAGATCGCTATGTTGGTTAGTGTTTTATATGAAAGCAAACACAGAAAATGACGTCAAAATGGCGGTTTTTTTGTGACATTGCTTACATCTTGTTTTTTATTAAGTATCCGTGTGGCTGCCAATAAAATGCGACCATGAACCCCCCGATATACATCTTCGTTGTCTTCTGTGCTAGTGTTACATATGCACTTAGCTGTTTTCCTCTACATATGTTTACAGTGTGCATTTGGATCGTTAAGAAATAACGGTTGCCTACGTAACATTTGGTTTCCAAAACCAACCGCGAACTACGTGAACATGTCTATAACTTCTGCACGCACGAATTTGCGACTGGGTGTATTATCAGGCACAACTGATGTGTAGTGAACGTGTTAAAATGTGCGCCGTGTCAATTTGATCCGATTTGAATGTGATTTTGCCTTTCGCGTGTCGCCACTAAGCTTCGTTTCTATTTGTTCTGGTGAAGCTGGATCGTTAAAAATGATATTTGTCACTTATCAACGTATCAAACTTGGTGTTTCTTTCGCATGTAATGTTCTTCAACATCGCCGAAAGGTTTTTCCATAAAAAAAATCCATTCATTTTTGGAACGCAGCAGACGTGGAGCGTTTTATGAGTCGTTTCCAACGAGGGACGAATGTTACGTAGGCAACCTTTTGCGACTCTTCGCTCTTAAAGTTAATTTTTGTTTTAAAAGTTCGACATTTCAATGTTTTATTTTGTGATAGACGTGCTCGGTGTGTCTTTGTCAAGTCTTAGGCTATTCTTTGTAGTCTAGTCCTGTTCAAGTTGTGAGAGTTTAGGTAAAAAACCGTTGAATTTTCATCAAAACTGGAACAAACTCGACTATATTTTCTTTCGAAAAACGATAAATCGAAGAAAATCAGATTAAATGCTGTTGCGAAATAGAGAGAAAGAAATTCTGCGTTTGTGAAGCTGATTTCCTTAGTGGGGATACAAAAAAGAGCAGTTCCTTCACACTGCCTGGTGATACTTAGCTTATATACCCAGAAAGACTTGACTGGGCGAACCAAGCAGCCAAATTTAGCATCGGATATCAAATTAATTTCACTAGCTTACAGCATTTACCCTCCCCAACTCCTTAAAGAGCATTCTTTGTTAGAAATTGTGCGATTGTTCTTGCCAATCACACTTAGATTTATGGTATAGGATGAATAATGTCTCTGACAGGACCACTAAGAACGGATTGAATTATCGATCAAATATAACAAGAAGGCGCAATTGGTCAACTAGCTCTAAACAGTTGCCCATGTTGTTTATAATCTTTGCCATGTAGCTTTGAAATTAGCAGTTCATTGTTTTGGACATATACGCTGTGAAAACCCATACATTACATTGACTTTTTCGAAGCATGATCACAAAAATATGGTCGCAAAAATGAAGCGAATTAGCAGAAAAATAAAGTTTTTGAGGTAAAAATAATTGTGTCTGTTGGGTGGATAGTTTGTGTATTGTTCTGTTTCTGAGTTATTCCATTATTCAGATATAACACAATACAATACCAACGTGTTTAAGAAAGGAACACTGTGTGTCCGACGTATCTCGAAGACACAGCAAATCATTAATAATCAAAATCGTTTAGTGTCTTGATCTGCCTTGTGTTAAAAACAACGCACCTAAATCTAACCGAATTTCGAGTCGCATCAATGACGACGTCACCAAAACCAAAAGAATTCCATTCATAACACAGTCATTCACAAGCCGGTTGATGACGCCAAGTCACGGACCAATCGAATCGTCACAGCACATGCTGACGTCAAGTGCGACGCGGCGCGAACATTTGCGATTTGTCGGCTGCTCCGTCATCCTGCTCAAGAGGAGAAACCGCAACAGTGTACATCTTGTTGCTACATGTTGACTCAATGTTATTTATTGACTCACACGAATGGATTTGTTTGTTACTTCACACAGACGATGTTTGTTTGTTGGTTGACACAACCAAAACATACGTTTTTGTTACCTAAAACCAGTTCAATTTGTTTTTCCTGACTGCATTGTGTTCGGAATAAGCTCTAAATGTGAAGCAAATAAAACTTGTTACTATATACTATGGCTTTTTGTTATCTGTTTTGTGTGTTTGGATCCCATGTTACGTTAAACATGTGTGATGTTACACAACTTTCTGACCACCCCTCGTATCCAAAAAGCATAAACGTATCTTTTGTTTGGCATGGCAACGTGACATATGTCTATATCTTTTACATAAACCGTAAAAACAACCTATTCAGACACTTTCAATTTTCACGAAGCATGTCACGCTTTTGGTACACAGCTTTGTGGAAGGACCCATATATGTTATATTTGGATTACAACCAAGCTCTAAACATTAAAAATATAAAAATTATGATTAAAATTAATTTTCCGAAATCGATCTAAAAACAATTTCATCGTATTCCCTGTCGATTCCTGATTCCAAAAAAACATATACATGTAGATATGATATGTTTGGATTAAAAACACGCTCAGAAAGTTAAAACGAAGAGAGGTACAGAAAAGCGTGCTATGCAACAGAGCGCAACCACTTCCGCGCTAAACAGGGTCGTTAATTTCACCGCCCTTTGTACGAGCGGCGGACTACGGTCATTGGGAAAAAATGCAGTGCGTTCAGTTTCATTCTGTGAGTTCCACAGCTTGACTAAATGTAGTAATTTCGCCTTACGCGACTTGTTCTTTTTCCCACACACTTTGGACACGTGCGAGTACCAGCAATAGAAAATTAACAAAACACCTTCCTCCCCCTCTTAGGTGAAATGAAAGCGGACGTTTTCAGCGAGCAGTCCCTTGAATTGACTGAATGGTTAATCATGCTTCCGTGATCTTGGGAGTTGTGGGTTTTTTCTGTGACATTCACAAACATAAAAATGACAGAGTCCGACTAAAGGCTTACTGGAATTTACTGTTGAGTAATAAGTGTGTCCTCTTAGGACCATGCCAGTGCATGGGGGATATCTTGGATACAGGGCGGACAGGCTTGCAAGCAATATATAACTCTGACTGTTGACCGTCGTTGTAATTTCCCACTTTGTAGTTGTCAAGGTATTTTAACATGTGGGCTTTATATTTTATAAGCTTGAAAAAGAGCATTGTTGGTAATAACGCGCGCTATTTTTAGTTAAAAAAGGGATCAACTTGGAATGTGCACCCGACATTCCAATTTGTTTTCTCCTTTCTAATAATGGGTGAATTTGTTTTATTATAACTGAATTGCTTACAACCGAAATACCTACATGCCGAAATAACTGAAATAAAAAAATAAACAAATAGACGAATAGGGAAATGATACATAAATAAGTTCATAAATGAATGAGTTAATAAATGCGTTATGGCGAAATTTAGATAACAAATTAGGAACTTTAACATTAATTTCAAATTAACTAACCAAATAACAAGATCAATAGGTAAAGTGTTGTATGGGGGATGTACCAAAATGAGGAACTTGAAAACCACCATGTAGGTGTCCGACATTTGCTGGTGTCTTGTTTGCAATGATTTCAATTTGGTTCCAACATTTTGTTGTCGTCGTCGTCGCTCTTGCTGTCTTTGTTGTAGTTGTTGTTATTTGGGGGTTAAACGGGAAAAGGGGCAGAAATATGTTGGACTATTGAACGATCGTTTTCACACAAGGTGTCGGACTTCAAGTACAACGCGGGGTAAAAGTACTTAATGGAAATCCATGAGCTATGAGTTTAATAGATAATCGTTATTTTGAGCAATTTCCATGTCTGAACATCCCACGGATATCCGCGTGCCACCCATCATTTCCTTTTACACGACAAAGTCGTGTCGTAACAATTCCCTTCCACCCTCCCCCTACCCCTCCCTATACACTTGATAGTCCTCAACTTCGACCTACGGCGATAGGGGGATAATTGAGACAGCACTCTAAGTAGCTTTCCAGGTTACTGAAAGACTTTGATTTTGATCACAATTTAAGTTTTGGAAACTGTGAGCCCTTTTATCCTCAGGGAGACGTGGGATTTAGAGCGGGTCAAAGTTGTATCAAACTTGCCACATTCATTTCTTGCCTCATGATTAGCATATGCATCGTTCACTGCTTACTGTTGTTGTTGTTTAGAAATCAGTGCGCGCGCGCAAGTTTGTATGTGTGTGTTCGTGCGTGAGTGTGTGAGTGTGAGTGTGTGTGTGTGTGTGGTGTCGGTGTGTGTGTGTGGTGTCAGTGTGTGTGGTGTGCCAGTGTGTTTGTTTGAGTTCGTGCCTGTGTGTGTGTTTGTGTATGTGTGGGTGTGTGTGTGTGTGTGTGTGTGTGTGTGTGTGTGTTATAGTGTCAGTTATTCTTTCTTTTGTCCCGAATCCTTGCTTTCCAGAAACCTGTGATGTCATTCTTCCTTGAAAATTTCTTCCAAAACTTGGTTGTCCAACTTTTGTCCGAGAGATGAGGTCGGAACGGTGGTATGAGAAGAATTCAGAACTTGACACCTTGATGTCATCTGACTGATTGGCTAATTACACACTTGACTGTCTTTTGTCGACCTGGATCATAAAGTTGCCGACCATGTTGATTTATGAACGTGAGTCTACTTGAGACATCAGCGTAGCCAACACACACCAAACCCAAAGTCGGACCGTAACAAGTTTTCATTATTTTATGTCTGCCACCCCACTCCCTCCCCCTTTTAACCCCCTCCGCCCCCACCGCTTACCCCTTCTCAGTTCACAGTTAATTGTCTGCAGCCTCAACCCCCCCGTGGGTAATAAATCACTCGACTATCGTCGCCTGCTTCTGATGACCGCTCTAAATAATTTGTCAGATAGCAGTGTGCAAAAGACACCGTTGAGTGTACATGTATTACCTTTCCTATATGCTTAGGACACGTGCCTTTTCAAGTCATTGTCAATTACAAAATGTAGGTCTTACAACACAGCCACTGATTTTCAGGTGACGGTATCAATGCCGGGTCCCTGCTCTGCGAAAAAAAAAGTGTTTGCATTAATCGGAAGAAACATACTGCATAAGCGTAATTTATGCAGAGGTATGATGTTCTTAAGTTGTGAGATTTTTTAATGATCAGTGCTTACTAAATTCATTGATTAGATTGATTTTATATAATGAAGTTAGAATTCTGCTGCTCTGATTAGTGAAATATTCAAAAATGCTATCATGCTATTTTGGCACCGTCATGGCTTTGTAGACTTATAATATATCTGCGTAATTGATTTCAACTCTTAGAAATCAAAAGTATAAAAAATTGTATTGTGTCTCTTCTTGTCGTTAAATAATAACAACAGTACTGTAAAACAAATTTGCTTTGATAAAGCTCCCGTTTTTCTCTCAGAATTTTGCTCATTTTTGTTTTGTTTACATGCCCCAGACACAATAACTACAAAACGATTCATAAAAGTTCCGTTCCATGCATTCCGTCTCCTCTCAATCTAAGATCCCCCTTCCCCCCCCCCCCCCCCCCATAGACCCTCCCCCCAAAGTTTTCCGCTAGCCTCTTCGACTTTTCCCAACGAAGCGTACAGGAGCGGGGCAATCAGGAGCCTTTGCAATTTTATGACCCGTCTGAAAGAAGTGATTGACTGGACACTGTCAAGTGCTCTTAAAGAAGCGATCAGATACGTGAGAATCACAGTGTGACATTTGACAAGAGGTTGACGGAAGTCTGGCAACCAGATGTTAGAGGGAAAAAATAACTCACTGAAAAAGTGAGATCGCACGTGTCGGACAGATGAAGGTTAGAAAACAAGTCGCGTAAGGCGAAAATACAACATTTAGTCAAGCTCAGTCGAACTCACAGAATGAAACTGAACGCAATGCATTTTTTCACAATTGACCGTAGTCCGCCGCTTGTGCAAAACGGAGTGAAACTGACGAGCCTGTTCAGCGCTGTAGTGGTTTCGCTGTGCTGCATAGCACGCTTTTCTGTACCTCTCTTCGTTTTAACTTTCTGAGCGTGTTTTTAATCCAAACATATCATATCTATATGTTTTTGGAATCAGGAAACAAAGTTTGATTGTAATGATTGCTTCCATTTTCTGTGCACCTTCCACCTCTACAACATGCATACACTTGATAGTCTTCAACTTCGACCTACGGCGATCGGTGGATAATTGAGACAGTACTAGCTCCGAGGAGCTTTCCAGGTTACCGAAAGACTTTGATTTTGATAACAATGTTGAAAAGGCTGTGAGCCCTTTTATCCTCAAGGAGAGAGACGGACACCGCGGCCCCTATAATGGGCTTTAATTGGAGCGTGTCAAAGTTCATTGCATCCTGATCAGCATATGAAACGTTTATCGCTTATTGTAGTTGTGTATAACTCATAGTAGTGGGAATAAGGTGACGCGCTAGTGTGAGTTTGTGTGTGAGTGTGTGTGATTCGTATATATATATATATGTATATATATAGCAGTAACGGATGTTATTTGTGTTTGGACAATTACAAACATTTAATTCTTGTACACAGATTAAAGACAGTTTCCCTTCCAGGTCAAATGTCTTAATGATGCAAATACAAATAAAATACCCCCAAACGATCTGAAACGATCAATTTTCGTTTGAAATACTTCATTTCTTATGGAAGGAATACACACCGGCACACAGTCTTTTGTTGTCTTGGCTTGCGGCCTAAATCTGACACAAGGCTCGAAGAAGGGACATAATGCTTCATTTCATATATTAAAAAGAAATACATGTAGTGTCAACACTCAGTTGGCAGTAGGCCAGAGACATAGTAGGCAGTGGAAAGTTACTAAAAAGTGACCTAAGTTGAAAAGATGTGTATTTCTACTCCAGACATTATGGAGGCTCTGGTGTCACTAATATCAATGTGCTGTCTTTGCTTTGTTTAGCGACCAGCATCAAAGAGGCGCATAGAGGACTGCCTGGGAGAAGAGGACCACCAGGACAAAGAATGAAATCGATTGAATATGCTGTGCTGTTGCCCTGCAAAGCTGCGTGCATTTTTAGTTTCTCCGCAACATAATATGCATGTTTTTGTTATGAAATAAAATTGTTGATCGTATCTTGAGTTTATGGTGTTACATGTAATAGTCCTTATGATCTGTGACTGAGTGTGAAAGTTGGTGTGTGTGCGTGTATACATTTACCAAAACCTACATTCACTCTCAACGTTGCATTCACGTCGAAATCAAACCAAACCACAACCACAACCAAAAATTCACGTTGTGTCGACGTGTAATTCACGTCAATTTTATCAGGAAAAATGCACCAAAAACACAACTTTTACGTTGTGTCAACGTAGAATTCACGTAATTTTTGATCTAAATTTTGACCTAAAATTTACGTTCCATTCACGTGGACATTACGTAAAAATGCAACGCAATTTCAACCAAACCACAACCACAACTAAAAATTCACGTTGTGACAACGTAAAATTCACGTAATGTTTTTACGAACAATCCACTTCCACCAATAATTCACGTTGCATTCACGTTGGTGTCACGTAAAATGCAACGTTGTTTTCCAACGTTATTCCCACGTGATTTCGTCCATACAAATCTACGTAAAAAAACGTTGAAACGCAACGTAAACCCAACGTAACCCAACGTGAATATAACGTGAATACAACGTAAAATTGTTTGCTGGGTTCTTTATTTGGTGTTTAACGTCGTTTTCAACCACGAAGGTTATATTGCGACGGATTATGTGTACCAATAGTGTTAGTCTTGTACGCTTGAACAGCAGCAACACACACACACACACACACACCACACACACACGCGCGCGCACGCACGCACGCACACACACACACACACGCACACACGCACACACACACACACACACACACACACACACACACACGCGCGCGCGCACCCACGTGAACGAGTTCCGTTTTGTACGTGTTGTAATGTATGTTTGAACAGCAGCAACACGCACACACACACACACACACACACACACACACACACACACACACACACTCTCGAACGCACACACACACACACACACACACTCGAACGCACACACACACACACACACACACACACACACACATACTGAAAGACAAGCAGGCAGGCACACACATGCGCCCCGTGTTGCGCCCCGTGTTGCGAGCAAGCATGCAGGTACACGTGCTCTTACACGAACACATAAACAACAACACAACAACAATACACAGTCACGAACACATAGACACCTCCCCTCTACACACACACACACACACACACACCACACCACACACACACACCACACACACACACACCACACACACACACACACCACACACACACACACCACACACACACACACCACAAACACACACATACACACCACATACACCACACACACCACACACACACACACACACACACATACACACACACACACACACACACCACACACACACACACACACACACACACACACATACTTCACACATTGAATAAACAAGAAGTTAATAGTAGATGTAGGCCTACTTCTGATTGTCTGTTTTGGCACAAGGTGAAACACACACTCACAAATCATCATAGAATCAAAAGCAATATGAAAATAAAATAAATAGCATCCAACAAAAGTACAATTGTTGTACAAACTTTACTTCCAGAACTCCTTTTATCACAGCCTATCATAGATAATCATTTTAAATATTTAAAAACAAATACAGGAACACTTTATCCGAACATTTCCCTACACCAACCCTAATGTTTTGAGACAGTGCGCCAAGCCGTTATTAAAATGTAGCACTTTTTGATGCATGATGTTTTAAAAACGGCATCAAATCCCGACTTGTTCGACCTCTGATCAGAATGACAGATACATGGTTAGTCATGCCACAGCATCATTGCAAGGCGTGATAGCCGAGAAATATGGACAACTCTTGGTGGAATGTTCTTTGTTCCTGCTACTACCATGCAAAAGTTGTTCAGTTTGAGCTGGTATGATTTTATGAACACACAACCTTATTTGATAAAACCACCCAAGGCAGATAGATTACTTACGTTTCAAAATAAAAAAAACACACACACACAACAGACAAGGTTAGTACATGCAGTAGTTATTGGAACGTACAATTTGTGATCAACAACACATTAACGTGCACAAGTACGTCGACGTAATGGTTTTTATGGTGAAAACAAACAAATAATTTTGAGACAAATAAAAGAAAAAAAGAGATCGCTCAGTAGGCGCTGAAATCCACCTCTGGTATGAAGACGGTCAGAATCCAAAGAAATCTTAATGAAAAAACAATCTGCTTCTTGTGTTCGGTAAAGAATTAAACCGTCTAGTAACAAATCAGCTGATTTACACGTTAACAGATTCTGTGTGCAGATGTTTCACAAAAACTCACATACATGCACCGAGTTTATTTTTACGGTTAGTAAACAAGCGATTTTGAATAACTTGCAGTATTCAAACACGAACTGAAATTTATTATAGAAGGTTTTTAATCATTAATGTATCAAGTACATGTGTGTTTAGTTTGTTTACCTTTCGGTGCTGTATTTACCTGACTTTTCTCATTTCTGCATTTTCCAGTTATACTGCGAAGTATGTGACATGATTGTTTTGACTCATGAGAGTTTATTGTGTGTTTTATGTGTGCTTATTGTTTTGTAGATATCAAGTATATCTGTACATACAATCTCATTTTCCTTTTGTGTCAGATGATATTCCGAGTGTTTTTTTCTTTCTTTGTTTAATTTCTATCCTTCTTCGTCCTTTTCTTCTTCATTTCTTGCGGACTAGTAGACTTCAAAAATACTTGTAGATGGTAACACTTTACAGGTAATCCCCTGTTAATTCATGAAGCAATTAATACGAAGCATGTACATTCTAATTTCAATTTGTTTTAATTTGTATGTGTGTGTGTATGTGTGTGTGTGTGTGTGTGTGTGGTGTGTGTGTGTGTGTGTGTGTGTGTGTGTGTGTGTGTGCATGTGTGTGTGTGTGTGTGTGAACGTTGGTGCTTGCCTGCTAGTGTGTGTGTGCGTGCGTATGTGTGTATGTTTCAATGCGTGCATGTGTTTGTGTGCATGCAAGTTTGCCTGCCTGCCTGCCTGCATGTGAAAACACACACACACACACACACACACACACACACACACACACACACACACACACACACGCGCGCGCGCGCGCACACACACGAGCACTGAGGGGAAAACAACAACCTGTTAAACTTCAAAAGCCTTTACATGTCAACGATATCAATTATGCTAAATCAGCGAAGAAGACGTTATTATATTTCTTTCATGGGCGATTTAAATCACTGTCCATTTTCAATCTTTTCCCCGATTTGAGATCGGCATCAAGGGAGACAACCGCTGCACCCAGTCCCGTGGGCACTGAAAGACGAGTTACGGGGTATGGGAAACACCTGCACGACTGGCTCCAAGCCTCCGCAACATGCGAGGACTGAAAGCATTTGGTTCAAGCAAGTTTTAACACGAAAATACATACACACACACACACACACACACACACACACACACACACACACACACACAAGCTCATGCGCGCATACAAACCTACAAGCACGCACAGTACGAACGCACGCACACACACACACAGACACTCACACACACTCATGCACGCACACACATCCACACACACACACACACACACACACACACACTCATCAAAGATGCCCGGTTTCAAGCTGACAGATACAATGCCTACGCGCAGGTCTTGATTGAGCCCCAAAATCGATCCTTCTCGTCTCCCACACCACCCCCCCCCCTCCCAACCGCCTCCCTATTGCCCACCATTACTTCCCTTCTTTGTGAGACTGTTGATTGCGATTTGATGGAGACGCAAGCTTTTATTTTTAATTTTGACTCCACAGACCTCTCAAAGGTCGCTCATTATAGACAGGCTTGACTTACCTTCTTTTGATAGGAACCCCAAATCAGTCTCCCAGTCCATACCCCCGTCCGCTTCTATCCTCTGTCACACACCCAATCATCCCCCCCCCCCCCCTCTCCAACTAACTCTCCACTACCTACACTGACCTTCTGCTCTACGACTAGCTGTTTGTCAGTTTTGCGTCACAGTGTGTGTTGTTTTTTCGCAGTCAGTTTCAGCGCAGCCATGTTGGTTGTGTGGTCGTTCTTGTTTTACTGTCCCTTGACTGAACCAAACTGGCTGTGCCGGACTGATGTAAGCTTCACTGAACCAAACTGGCTGTGCCGGACTGATGTAAGCTTCACTGAACCAACCTGGCTGTGCCGGACTGATGTAAGCTTCACTGAACCAAACTGGCTGTGCCGGACTGATGTAAGCTTCACTGAACCAACCTGGCTGTGCCGGACTGATGTAAGCTTCACTGAACCAACCTGGCTGTGCCGGACTGATGTAAGCTTCACTGAACCAAACTGGCTGTGCCGGACTGATGTAAGCTTGACTGAACCAAACTGGCTGTGCCGGACTGATGTAAGCTTGACTGAACCAAACTGGCTGTGCCGGACTGATGTAAGCTTGACTGAACCAAACTGGCTGTGCCGGACTGATGTAAGCTTGACTGAACCAAACTGGCTGTGCCGGACTGATGTAAGCTTGACTGAACCAAACTGGCTGTGCCGGACTGATGTAAGCTTCACTGAACCAACCTGGCTGTGCCGGACTGATGTA